>NW_019640838.1:74600-133440 GCF_000599845.2 Trichogramma pretiosum | reverse complement strand
GCATTGAGAAGGTGTTGCAGCTTGGCGACCTTTGGGATGGCCTCCTTGTCTCGTACCAGGGACGAAAAACGTTGCTTGAAGCTCTCCCATTCTTCCTGTTTTCCGGTGAAGATAGGCAGAGCGAGAGCAGGCAACGGAACCACCGACTGTTCGCCGGAGCGCGCCACTCAGTCGCTTCCGGTCTGGGCAGCCGTTGGACCCTGCGGGGTCAAAGCCGTTATATGATCCAAGATGAGAGCCTTGGCGCCAGTGTAATTGTCTTCGGTGAGGCCATAACAGTCCTTGACGAAATACTCTTGCTGACTGAGGTCGTCAGCATGACCCAGGAGTTCGTCGTGCCTCCCGATGAACGACTTCCAATAAACTTCGAGCAATTCGAGTCGAGCTCGGAAGTGCGACAAGGTTTGTCTTTGTGCTCCGACCTTACTGGTTGAGTTTTCATAAAAATTCATTATGTTCTTGGCCACGTCCAACTGAACCTTCAAAAGTGAGGCGGCCATCTTGTTACGATCTCCAAGGTGAAAAACCGTTGGTATGAAAATTCGTTGGCTTTTCTTGGCAGTTGAGAACCGTTCAAAAATGTAAACAAGACTGTGTGGTCAATCGTCTGTCGTTGCTGCGAGTTCACGGCCAGTCGATTACACACTCAAGCGTTACAGTGAAAGTAAATAAATAAACCACGCGCTCTGCTACCAATGTTCCGTGAGAGGATAATTAAATTATTCGCTTAGCCAATTCTTTAACAAAAAAACTAATAACTTTATTAATGAAACATTCTCGTCGGTAAATCGAGATTGCTAGTCGGCGTAAAAGCGAGTAACGCGCGACTGGGTCGAGAGCTAGATGAGCTTTCAAGGTCCAACTTCGACTATTTCGATCAAGCAGTTCGATCGAGCACTAAGGCAATAAGCACAAACATCATCTCTGTCCGTTAGTCTCCCATCAAGCACCCGGCACAGTCGCGCCCTACATGCCAAAACTTAACAATAACTAAACAATATTATTAATTATATTGTTAATTATATTATTAATTAATAATAATTAACGGAAATAATCCTGCGTATGCATCTGAATGAAAAATCAAGGCAACAGTCCTGTCAGCAACTAGGTTGTAATATTGAATTTAAATTTTATATTTGCTCAGCATTCTGCAACTGGGGTTGCCACTAGTTTTAATGTTGTATGGAGATTGTTGCTTACCTCGAAATATTGTTGACAGGGTCATTCATTATTTTAATAACTACATTTGCACTTATTTCTTACCCTCTCTGAAAAATGATGTCTTAGAAATTCTTCAAAACGATAAGAATGTTTCTCAAAAAACTTACATTCGAATCAATTCAATATTTAGCAGGTATGATAGAGTTTTTTTGACAAAGTAAACTCTGAACAGAAAATATTTGGCTTATTAGAAAGAGTAGGGTTTGAAAAGCCAGATATGAAAGTTGTAGGGTCAAAAATGATTTCAGATCTTGAAAATGATTCGGAGAAAGCTGAGTTTAAACATATTGAATGTGTTTGGATTCCATTGAGAAAAAGCCTCAAAATATTTCTAGAGATTCCTGGCATATTTCAAGAAATAATCAATTAAATTACAAAATTGAGTATAGTAGATAATATTATCTCAAATCTTACACAAGGATCTCTGTGGAAGTCAATGAAAATAGTCAACACTATTCGTCAGGTGACATTGCCTTTATACGTCTTTTACGACGAATTAGAAACGGGCAATCCGTTGGGTAGCCATGCTGGTACCAATAAATTTGGAGCCACGTACGCTGAAATTGGTGCTCTACCACCAAAAATTGCAGCACGTTTGGATTCTATTTTATTTTGTTCACTGATCAATGCTAAGGATAAAAGTGAAGCTGAAAATAATGAAGTATTTGACGATCTCATAAAAGAGTTAAATTTTCTAGCAACACATGGTATCCAGATAAACGTCCAATGTAGAAATTATAACGTGAAGTTTCGACTTGTACTCATCGTTGGAGACAATTTGGGATTAAATCAAATTTTAGGTTTTATAGATTGCTTTAATAGTGATTATTTTTGTCGAATATGCAAAGTTACTGCTGAAGAATCTCACAAACTGGTTTCTGAAGATGTCTCGAAGCTCAGAAATCTTGAAAATTATGAAACTGACGTGAAGGAAAAAAATTCATTGACGACTGGAATTAAAGAGCCATGCTGCTTCAATGGAGTAAATTATTACCACGTCACAAAAAATGTATTTTTGGACGTTTTGCATGATTATCTGGAAGGCGTATGCACCTACACCTTACATGCTTTGATAAAAACATTCACTAAGGATAAGAAATATAATATCTCTCTTCATGTGCTCAATTTACTAATTCAAGATTTCGATTATGGAAATTCGCCTAAACCTCCTAAAATAGCATTTGCTCGATTACAGCAGCATAATACCCTCAAAATGTCAGCAGCAGAGATCCTCTCATTGGTCCGATACTTACCTATAAACTTAGGTCCAGTAATACCAAGATATGATAAACATTGGAAGCTTTTGTTGCTTTTACGAAGAATTGGTGATATATTGACGAATCACCGAATAATAAAAGCTGACATACGACGGCTAAGTGAATTAATCACAAAATTCAACACGTTGTAAATCAGATTTTATTGGGACTTGAAGCCGAAATTTCATCATCTTGTTCATTACCCAAGACTTTTAGAGCTCAACGGGCCTTGTTTCAAATATTCAACCATGCGATTTGAATCAAGGCATAGACGAGTAAAGCAAAGTGCTGGATCAAGCAGCTGCATTGCCATAAAAGAAACACTAAAAACTTGTCAAACTATTCACAACGCAATGTTTCTAAGTCCTGCAATTCATGTACCAAACATAATCAGTGAAGACAAGGCAGAAAAATATTATGAATCCGTTGAGATTGAAGGTACTATATTTGAAATCGGAATGTTTGTTGTCGCAGATATTCAAAATGAAGTTTCATTTGGAGAGATACTGCAGATCATTCGAGTTCAAGATGTTTATCATTTCAGTAAGAATATTTATGAAGAATGTTCATTTGATAGTCACTTGCATGCTTATATCGTAGTGTACTCTAAAAGCATAAAAATGTCTAGTAAAGATTTGCCGTATATCTCCTCAGTTTTGTCCGTTAAACACGAAGAACTACACTATATCGTTGCCCCCTATGGGTTATAATTAATTGACTTATTTTTTAAAATGTAATAAAAATTACAAATAAAACCATATTTATCAATTTAATCTATTTTTTGAATAATTTATTTGAGATAAATCATCATAAAAATATCACATATCAACAATTCATGTCTTGCAGATTTTGCGAATAATTGGCTCTTCTTTGTTGGAGCCCAGCGCCCCAATAACAAAAAAGCGCTCGCTTCATATCACTTTTGCACTCGTGTGCTTCAAAATTTGAAACACAGCATTGCTACTGTCCGTAGTAGCGCTGTGTGCTTACGCGTATGGCCTGATGTCCTAAAGGTTCTCTCAGTGTAGAGTTAATTAATCGCGGTCGGACAGTGATTTTCTTTCATTGTGAGCCAAATGATGAGCTTTTAAGGGGTGAGAGCGAAGATTGGAGCAATTCGGGAAATAACGGACAGTCTATTGTACACGTGTCCAAAATGATGTTACTTTTTAACTGTCGTGTGTGTCATCGGAGTTATGCATAGAAAATGCGTGAGATATATATATAAGGTATTAACTTAAAATCGGCAATTCTTCAATTTTTTATTTATTTATTTTTTTTACATAGTTATTTATCTTAATCTTCACCCATCTTTGCTTCTGTTACGGCTGGTATTATCTTTGTCACGTGAAAATAAGTTGAATCTTCTTTTTTTCTTCCAGTATTAATTTCATAAATCGAATTGGATAATTTGTTTATTATTTTATATGGACCTATTCTTAATTCATCCAATTTTCTTCTGTTCAGCCTATTTCCATTTTCTATATAGACTTCATCTCCTATCTCTAACTGTATCTGCCGACGTCCTTTATCAAATATGTTTTTATTGTATACATGTGACTTGATCGTATTTTCTAATGCAATCTTCTTATCCATCATCCAGTTTTCAACATTTATCCGTTCTTTTAATACTTCTGGTACCAGTTTTACATCGATCCCATCCAATAGATATTTCGGTGCGAAACCTGTGACCGAGTGTTCCGTCTCATTGTATTTAATCACACATTCTCTGGCTACCGTAGTCCAAGCCTTTTTTTTCCATTCTGGTTCACCACACATCTAATTTTATTCACTAGAGTCTGATTTAACCTTTTATTTAATCCGTTCGAAAATGGAGCATTTACCGCAGTAAAAATCAATGTAACTCCCTTCTCTTGCAAAAATCGTTTAAAGTCTCTCGAGTTAATTCCGGGATATTGATCAGCTAATATTATCTTAATTTTATCTGTACTCAAAATTTGTTGAACTAATTTTATGAAATCATTTGCACCCTGAGTTTTCGATGTTGATATAAAGGCATATCTAGTGAAGTGGTGCACCAATAAATGCATGTACTTTTTCGAAGATCTAGATCCTCCGAGTCCGCCAATCGTGTCTATTGACATGATCTCAAATGGTTCTGATGCCGGTCCTAGCTGAGACATTAAACCCAATTTTCCTTGTCCTCTTGATTTATTTTTTATGCATGTTTCGCAATTTTGACATACCTTAATGATATTCTTCGTTAAATTTCTTGCTGTATATAGTGGCGCTATTTTTTTTTGTAACTGTCTGATTCCTAAGTGACACATGTCTTCATGTATTCTCTTTATAAGTGTCTTACTCAATCCTTCTGAGATTATAATTTTATCTTTTCCTCTTATACGTTTGTAATAAACTTCTTTCTTTTTTATTAATTTTTTCCCTTGGGTTCTTATGACCTCATTCTTTCTTTGATCTACTAAAATTTCTTGCAATTCAATTATATTTACATATCTCAACGTTTCTTCTTTATTTTCTTCTGCTTCCAATACTGGATTTCGACTTAAGCAGTCAGCTTCCACATTTTCCATTCCTGGTATATATTTTATAACGAAGTCACATTGAGATAAATAATATGTTAGATCTCCTAACTTCTCATCTGTCCTAGCCCGAATATTTAAATTTTCCAAGGGCTTATGATCTGAGTATACAGTAAACGATCTTCCTATGAGCCAATGCTGCCAATATTTTACGGCTTCTTTTACCGCTAAACACTCCAGGTATATTGTTTTTTTCCTTTTCTGAGTTTCGTTTAATTTCTTAGAAAAATATGCAACTGGCTTATCCTTGCCATCTGACTGAGTCTGCTTTAAAATAGCTCCAATGCCCTCCAAAGATGCGTCAGTATAAATCTTTACAGGTAGACTTTGATCGAATATCTCCAAAACTGGATGCGAACACAAAAGACTCTTTATGGCTTCGAAAGCCTCCTGGCATCTTTCTGACCATATAAACTTTTGATCCTTTCTCAATAGTTGATGTAAAGGGTCCAAAATTATTGCACTTCTTGGTAAGTATTCGTTGTAAAAGTTGATCTTTTCCAAAAATTGCCTTACGTTTTTCTGTGTTCTTGGAGTGGGAAAATTTTTTATTGATATTAAATTATCCTTTAGTGGTCTTACCGTGTTATTTTGAATGATGTGACCTAAATATTTTACCGAATCAGAGGCAAATGTACATTTCTTAAATTTCAATCGGAAACCTTCCTTAATTATCGCTTGCAGGACACTTTTAACTTGTTCAATGTGTTCTCCGAATGATCGAGAAAATATTAAAATATCGTCTATTTAATTTACCGTAAAATCTGTTAATTTATGTTTTCGCAGAATATTACTTAAAATTCTCTGAAAAATCGCTGGCGAAGTTTTCATACCGAATGGCAAACATATCCATTGAAAATGACCATCCTGTGTCACGAAACCTGTCTTTTTCCTATTGTTATATACCAATAACCCAGCGTTGGGTATAGTAAAATTTAAATATAATAATTAAAATAAGACCGTCAAGTTAACACGTATGACGCCTGATCTCGCGGGTAAAGAGGCATGTGTGTAAGATGAACACAGAGACAGGCAAGCGCTGTCGCATGGATGTGTGTGTGAATGTAAGCGGCCAACACACATCGGCGCAGTAGATCGAACCCGCGCGCATATGTGTATCAGCCGAACACAGAGCAAGGCAAAGGTTGAAGGTACAAACGGCCGTGCGCGAGCAACATTACCGACGCACTAGATCAAGCCCCGCACGCGTATATATTCCGTGTGCGTGTACTCGCGTGTGTGTGCAAACCGAACACAAAGAAGGCATAACACACACATGCGAGACGAGACTCGTGGAAAGATTCGAATTGGTACAAAGAGGCGAAGCAAGTTCGCACGCGCACTCGCAAGTCCCATATCTCCCCCAAGTTTGACCTTTGACCTCAGATAACCATTGGGCACACTGGTCTAGCGGAAACCGAGTCAACAAGTGACGAAATAGCTGGGAGACTTGCGAATTGCGGGAAAAACCCGAGACGTACCCCCGCCAAAAGGTCCATGATTTAATTAGTATATAACATGCATAAAAATTAGGCCTCTGGGCAGATCATTATATACTGTCGAGCAGGGCGAAGCTCTGGGCAGATCATCCGAAAGAGTCGAGTAAGGCGAAGCTCTGTGCGCGCGAAATAATCAAATCAGTGTAACAGCGACTTGAAATATTTAACGGACTTGTAATACAACGCGAATTGCACATTCTATACTTCGTGAGAACCAAGCGCGAGTCAATAACAGCGACTAACTTATACGCCGCGACCATCGAAATTGTTAATTGTATTCGCGAACGGTAAAGCTCGAGTGAGTGCTTCACCCCGCCTAGCAGCGCAACAGCCCGACAGCAGCCGCGACCGTCACTGCAGCAGCCAGCCGCAACACCACCGAGGCAGCCGCGACCGACGGCCAAGCAGCATCAGCGTAACGCTCCAGCAACAGCAACAACGGTAGCGCCCCGACGGCGTTTGCAGCCCTACAAATCGACGAGCATCGGCCACACTTATTTTGTAAGCTTGTTCAATAGTTATTAGTTTTCTTGTAATAAAGTCTTGTGTGTAAATCTCACTTGAGCGTTATACACTTTATTTCATGATCCTTCCCCACTCAGACACAGCAGAAAGTAATATTTAATATTCAAATAATAAAGTTATTACCCCGTATTAAAGGGTATATAACACTATCCTCGATTCTCAACGGGATCGACCAGAATGCCGAATTTATGTCCAACGTTGTAAAAAAATTACAGTTTCTTGTTTTTATTATTAGATCATCTATCAATGGGAACGGCTGTGCTTGCGGGACTATGATTTTATTGAGTTCTCTAAAATCGATGCATAACCGTGATTTTCTATTTTCCTCCTTCTTGAAGGTCAGTGTTACTGGGGCTGCGAACGGGCTATATGACTCTTCGATCAAATTTCTTTCTGGTAACTTAGCTATTTGTTGTTCAATTTCTTTTTTATCTTCAATGGTGCATCGATAAGGTCTTTTGCAACAATATTTATCCACCAGCAGATCAATTTTTGCCTCATATTCTCTGACCGTTCCAATATCAAACTTATCCTTTGCGAACACCGTTTTATATTCTTTTATAATTTTCAATATTTCATTCTTTTTCTCCTCATCCAGATGATCTATTTTAATCTCGAATTCATCTTCCTGTATGTGCTCATTAAAATTCACTGAATAACTTTTTATTTTGATACATTCATTTTCCTCCTCGAGACAATCCTCTTCATAAGCTCTTCTTTTATCTTCGCGAACTTGATTTATTTCCAGATTTTCATTCTGAGTAAGTCGAAACGTTTTTATCATGTCCAGACCTATTATAAAATCCTCGAATCTTTCATCTTCCATAATATACACATCCACTTCTTTTTCTATCTCAAATATCTTAATTTTTAATGATATTAGACCGCGGTCAATTTTCTTCACACCATTAATCGTTTTGACTAAAATTTCGTTGACATTCTTCTTTTCATTAATTATTTTTATTAGCCTCGAATTTATGAAAGAGATCTGTGACCCTGGATCATAAACTCCTTCAATCTCTTTTTTATTCTCGAGTAATATTTTTATTTTGATTAATGGTGTGGGTACTAGTTTTTTTGATTCGGATTTAATTCTACTTCAATAATCGAATTACTGTTAAACTTCTTAGTTCTCTCATTTTTTTCCTCAGTTCCTGTCGACTTGTACCAGCACCCCTCTTCCGCGTGGTATCTCAAACCCTTGTTTAGTCGTTCACATATCCTGCATGGTTTCTTTTCTTCATTCTTCTTTCTCAGTTCAAATTTATTCTCTCTGTATCTTTTATAGTCTCTTTTGTGTATCAGACTCTCATATTTCCTTATCTCACTAAATAAATCTGCCGTCTCTGTTATTTTTTCTCTGTCTAATTTATTCAAAATAAAATCTGGCAACCCCGTCGCTATTAAAGCAATCAAGGTTTTCGTATGCATGTTTTCATTCATATCTAAAAGAAGCCTTTCCTTTTTTAGCGCATAATCAATCAGCAGACCTTCTCTATATCTAAACGACACAGCGTATGTTACGGGCTCCCAGCCAGCATTTGCGAATGTTTGCAAAAATTCATCTTTCCAGTCCGTCCATTCAGCTTGTATTGTTACTTTAGTAAGCATCGAGTGATACCATTCCAAACATGACTTGTCGAGAAATAAACGTAAAACTTCGATCTTCATCTCACTTTCCTCGATATCGAATCGTTCACATTCCTTTTCAAACGTTTCCATCCATTGCTTGGCGTTGGAATGTTTACTTGTAAATTTTTCGTTGATAAACTTATCTGAAATGTTTTTTAAATTTACTTTTCCGTTTTTTCTAGAATCATCTTCCCCCAGTTTCTGTAAAATTTGTTGAAGAGCTTCATTTTTTTCTTGTATTGTCTCGTTCTCTATCTCTTCCAAATATTGCTCTCCAAATTGTATGTTATCCGCTTCATCCACGTATGTGTTTTTTATCTCTCCTACCATTGGAATCCAAACTTTCCTACTCATACCTCTTCTCTTCAAACTATTTTTTATTTTCGTATAGTAGCTGGTTTTCATAAGTTCTTGGTGGTAACCAATGTTTTGAAATTCGTTTGGCATCTTATACACTTTTCCCTCTTCAGTCGCGACTGTCAACACAGCCATAACATTGGTTTTGGGGTCTTTTTCCGACGGAATTACTTTAATTTCGAATTGAAACTTTTCCATTTTTTCTTCAGTCGACTAAAAATGTCGTTTTATAAGGTATTAACTTAAAATCGGCAATTCTTCAATGGTTTCTAGATAAACACAAGTATTTATTAACAAATTCAGTATTTACAATTATATTACCATATAAACTTTCTTACCTAGATAAACACAAGAAACGACATTTAAAGTTAACTGCCGATCTTGCTTACAACCGTATAACTAATGATACAATACTCTGTATTCTACAATTTATACGAAAAGCTCCCCACTCTACACCTCGCTGTAACGAGGATTAAATTATTTAAAGAAATAATATTTCTTTACATATATTAAATTGTAATTCGTGCATAACCGCACGCTAGCTGCTTCTCGCAGTTTTATTAATTTCTTTTTCATTGAAAAAGGTTACATCGTAGACTGTAACAGTATTAGAATCAAATATATTATGACAAGTACTCACGCAGATATAATATTTTTATTTCTCAAAGGATAATGCACGTAGACTCATAAGTATGGTTTTTACATACCTCTGTTAACTTTGAATGATCGCATGGGACGATTATTTTTTTTATCACTGTATGTAATTGTGAATTGAATAATAGTTACTAAGAACTTTAACAACTATAATTATTAATTATTTTATTGAATTATTCTATCACAAGCTTTGCATTGTCGTTATCGTTTCAGAAAAAAAATATAACATCTGCGTGAGTGCTTGTATTTATATATTTGATTTCGTTACTATCATAGCTAAGTAATTAATAAATGGTGGATTGAGATTAAGAGTTTCAACAATTTGAAAAACAGAAGGATTTTAAATTTAGATTTAAATCAAAAGGATCTGACAGTGTCATACTTGCCCCTATTTAAACTTTTGAAAAAAGTATTACCATGGTTTTAAATTATTCTATTGTAAACATTTCAGTAGGCTGTTTGTTTCAAACAAAAAATTGTTAGTTTGTTCAACACTTGACGGAATTTATTTTATTTTAATAATATCATAGCCAAGAAATTGATTATCATTTACGATTTGAGATTAACAATTGAATTGTTTAGGAACATCTTAACTCAAAAATATAAGAATAAGATGGATATACTTGCTCATACATGTTCTTTTGAAAAAAATAGTTCATGGGATTTCAGATTATTCTGGATTAAAATTTAGTTTGCTTATAATACACGTGGAAAAATTAAAAATACATCTTGACGATGATATTCGTGCCAAAACATCGCAATTTCCCGGTCAAAGTCATCGCCGAGTTCGGATTTTGACCTAGTGCGTGAGCAGGCTACCCAGGACGATGTTTGAGCAAAAACATCATGACTTTCCGAAGAAAGTCATGGTCGAGCCTGGATTTCGACCTAGTGCGCCAAGCGGGATACGCGGGTCGATATTTCCGCGGCAAAATCGCGGCTTCCTGTAAAAAGTCGTCGTCGATTCCGGATAATAACCTGATGCTCCGAGCTGCCATTCTAGGGTAATATTTTCGCGTGAAAACCATAATTTCGTGAAGTAAGTCACTTTAAGGTTTCGAGTTCACCCGGCTACCTAGGATGATTGCGATTATCTTGATAAACATGTACATTGTTCAAAACACATACATATTAAATCGATGCACAGCGTCTACAGTAGATACATTTAGCCTTATTAATCAATCAAACCAATGATATGAATTTCTCGAGTACTTGACTTTTTTTCGAGTACTCGAGTTTTTGCGGGTACTCGAATTTTTTTGAGTAATCGAGTTTTTTGAGTGCTCGCCATACATATGAGTTTTAAGTACATAAATGATGAATTAACAGTCTCTAGACTCCTCCCTTTGTGTCTACATGCTTATATGTGTGATGAAGTGTATTAAATTATTTTTTTCTTCCAATCCAATCCGGTGCGAATATCAAATTTATAAGCATGTATACACAAAGGGAGGTGACCTAGAGACTATTAATTCATCATTTGTACTGAAATTCTAAATATATGGCGAGTATTCGGAAAACTCAATTACTCGAAAAAATTCGAGTACCCGAAAAAAACTCGAGTATTCGAATTTTCTCGACTCGACTCGAACTCGACTCGAGCTCGGCGAGTCGAGTTTAAGTCGAGTAAAACTCAAAAACTCGGGTATTCGCACAGCCCCAAAATACGAACGTAACATTTTCCGCTCTTTTCAAATCTGCAATGAAAAATGTGGGTCACTATACAAAAAATTCAATTTTGGTTCGCTGTAGCTTGGAGGTTATGTTCAAGGTCAAATCCAAGGTAACCATTATCCAAGGTGACCACTTTTGAGGATTTGTAGGAATTAAAAGACACTTTAGTATAGTTAAGCTTGAAATCGCGAGTCTATTTTTCAACTTCGTTAATGATTATATTCTTAATTTGGCTGTAGATTTCGCCCAGAGGCCCCTACAAGCTTGTTGGAGGGCTTTAAAGATAGGTTCTGAGATGCTTTGAATGATTAGTAGTATTTGGAAAATATTTCAGTATTTTGTGAAAGCCCTCACAATAAAAAACGTATGATCATTAGACGGATGGAAGCGAAAAAAAACGAAAAAATTGAATATTTCAAATGTCGCTGTACAGGGCTAGGATGTAATATTCCATTTGAAACCTACGACATTTTTCAGCTTATAACACTCGAAAAAAAACCCCGGAGTTTAGGAAATATTGGTGTTTCTCCGAGTGAATCTCTGCTATTAGAAAACTGGAAAAATTGACATTTTTTTTCATTTTTTAGCAATATTTAAACGACTCTACAGCAGTTAATTTTAAAACAATCAAAACTTCGGAATAGACAAATTAAAGGTTTTTTCAAGACCTTTAATTTGACTGGTTTCAATTTTTCTTTGCTTAAAATTTGACGGCTATAGAGCCATTTGAATATTACTGTAAAAAAGCGGTAAAAATAAATTTAAATCGAATTTTAAAACCTTCAAGCAACTTGAGTCACGGGTTATCTCAATTTATATGATCTAAAATTTTGCACAGGCTATTTTTCTGGTACATAGATCTCTTTTCCGTTTGCTCCGGGAAAAATAAAAAAAATGTGTTTTTGCTTTCAGTCTTATATAGATATAGTCACCCAACTAGTGATTGAAAGCATACCAGTGAATGAATGCCCTTTTTTAAACAAAAATTATTAATTGATCACGACATTATTCATGAATGACGAATTTTTATGGTATTCTTGGGTATTATTGCTAACTATTCAAATGGTTATCAGGTCCAGAATCAATATATTTTAACGATTGGATTTAATTTACGATGGCATCGTTCCCTGAACCGTAAAATACGGTCATTTTGTAAATCATTGCTGAAGATCGTTAAAATTTAGAAGATCCACTGTAAAAGAATGAATGCAAAAAAAAATTTATACATGTCACGAAAACAAAGAATCATAGCTGCAAAATAAAATATATGCTGGTAATGTATAAGACGTACATGAATACGCGATAAAGCCATATTATGCCGTAATACTATTGCGACTGACTGACGATCTCTCAAGTCAGACCCGACGTTGCAGCAGAAAGTCGGCAGCAGCGTAAATAACATCAGACGCAGCGCTGCGGGTGCCTTAGTGCTGCAACTGAAGAAAGGCGTGGACAACGCCCCCGCCCTCGGTGAAGAGCTTGGTAGGGTGCTTGGCGCTGCGGCTACAGCCAGTGCCCTGCAGCACACGTCCATAATCGAGATCAAGGACCTGGACGTGTGTGCCACCAAAGAGGAGATCACCAAGGCACTGCAGCACGTGGCGCGTGTGATGCGGCGCGTGTGATGCCTCCATGTCCAAGGCAAACCCACGCTGCCGTCGCGAGCCGGTGTACTGGTGGACGGCGGAGATCGCTGATCTTCGACTCTCTTGCCTGCGGGCTCGCAGACTCTTCCAGAGATCGCGCGGCCGGCAAGACGAAGAAGCTCACTGCGCGAACTACGTCTCTGCAAGGCGTCTACTGCACGTGGCGATCAAGACCAGCAAGCGCCGGTGCTGGAGACAGCTTTGCAATGAGGTCGACAGCGACATATGGGGCAAACCGTACAGGATTGCCATGCCGCGCCTGCGATGCCCGCAGACCGCGCAGCCTAGCTCCCCTCTCTTGGTGCGCAGCGCGGTGGCGGCTCTGTTTCTGCGGGTGCCGACCGGGCCCGCCCTGCAGCTGCCGCGTCGGGCGGAAGAGCTGATCCCAGCCGTCACCTTGGAGGAACTCAAAGGAGCTCAGTCGAGAATCAAGGAGCGCTCGGCGCCTGGCCCGGATGGCGTGCCCAACATGGCGCTCAAGCTCGCTTTTGCCGCGCGTCCCAACGTCTTCCTGCGGGTCTACACGACGTGCCTGGAGACCGGCGTCTCCCCGTCTAGCTGGAAGCGCCAAAGACTCGTCCTGCTCCCAAGGCCAGGCAAACCTCCCGACGAGCCGTCCTCGTATCGTCCGCTGTGTATGTTAGACTCGGCGGGCAAGATTCTCGAGAGAATCATATGCGACCAGCTGGAGGCATTCACAGAGAGACCCGGTGGCCTCTCGGAGCGAAAGTACGGCTTCCCGAAAAGGCGATCAACGATAGATGCCATCGAAGACGTCATTTCCACCGCCCGTGAGGCCATCTCCGGCAAGAGATGGTACCGCGGCACCAAGAAGTACTGCGCCGTGGTGACACTCGACGTGAGAAATGCGTTTAATTCGGCTCGGTGGGACAACATTCCCGCCGCTCTACGCCGTTTGCCTGTACCCGATTACTCGCTGAGAATAATTTCCAACTACTTCTCGGCAAGAGTGCTCGACTTCACCACGGACGAAGGTCCAGAGTCCTATGAAGTCACAGCAGGTGTCCCACAAGGGTCAGTTTTGGGCCCGATCCTGTGGAACGTTATGTATGACGCGATCCTGCGTCTCATTTTCAATGGCGATGTTCGTATCGTCGGCTTCACGGACGATATCGCAGTGGTGGCTGTCGCCAAGCATCTATAGCAGATCGAACACGATCTGAACGCTGCGATCGTACAGGTGCGAGGCGCGCTCCAAGCTCTCAGCTTACAAACGGCTGACCACAAGACAGAGGCTCTGCTCATCACAAGTAGAAAAAAAGAAGAAACCATCACCATCACGGTAGGCGACCACAGCATACGCTCGTCTCCCTCCATCCGCTACCTGGGCCTGCACATCGACGCCAAGCTGAAGTTCGACCACCACCTCCGAACAGTCAGCGCGAAGGCAGCCGGTGTGATCGGTGCCCTTACGAAGATCATGCCCAACTCTGGCGGACCCAGAAGCAGCCGACGCAAGCTGTATGCTCACGTCGTCGACTCCATACTCCTGTTTGGAGCTCCCATCTGGAGCACAGCAGCACAAAAGCGAGTCTACATTCGCCAGGCGGAGTCAGCCCACCGACGAGCCTGCCTGCGTGTGGTCGGAAGCCGGCCGCATGTCTCTTACGAGGCCACATATGTCCTTGCCGGCATACCACCGCTGGCTCTTCTTGTGGACGAGCGAACGCGACTCTACGGCCGCCGCCGAGAGGACGCAAAGGACGAGGAACGCTTGGCAACGCTAAGCAAGTGGCAGGAAGCATGGGACCGGTCGACGAAGGCCCGATGGACGCATCGACTGATCCCAAACATCAGAGTGTGGATCGAGAGGAGGCACGGAGAGCTGAACTACCACCTCACGCAGCTCTTGACCGGGCATGGCTTCTTTAAACACCATAGCCGACACTACGACCTCAATTGAAGCGCGCAATGCCCGGTCTGCCCCTCATCCATCGAGAACGCGGAGCACGTATTCTACCAGTGCTTGAGGTTCAGCGAAGAAAGAGAGAGACTACACTTCCTGCTCCACGAGGTCATGACGCCGGAAAACACCACGAGGCTCATGCTCGCGAGCGAGCCGAACTGGCTCGCGGTTGCTTCCTTCACCTACTCAGTCGTAATAAGACTGAGAGACGAGAAAGCAGACAGAAGGTGACGTCCGGACGATGCGGCGAGAAGAAGACGCTACTCCACCCAAGCCTTCATGAAGCGCAAAACGTCAATCCCTTCACTTCCGTGAAGTAATGCTTAACGGCGGTTTCCGCGGGGAAGGAACGAAGGGAAATTGATGTGGATTTATGTACGTAATTTATGTACCCTAACTTAATATGTTATACTCTTATTTTATTGTTACATTTTACTTAATGTAAACTACTAGCGAGAACCACACTCGCAAGACGACAACAGAAAGGAGTATCAAAAACTCATGGAGACTCACTGGGTAGCGCCGGAAGCGAGAACCACACTCACAAGATGGCACTAGACAGCGAGTTCTAAAAATACTTAACTCAGCAGGAGATGCCAGCAATGTGTAACCACGCAGTAGACAGCTCTGTTACAGGGGATACGACAATCGGGAGATGGCATCGGTCAGGATCGGAGGTTCACCAAGTACAAAAAAGATGAGTCCCTGAACCCCTAATCGTCACATATCACTATGCGACGGATGGGGGATGTATGGAAACAACGACTAACATAGAAGTAGCAGAAATGCTCAACTAACCCCGGCTTCTCCAAAGCAATGCCTAGCGGCGGTTACCGGTGAGTGTCCGAATGGGGTGGAGTAGAAAAAAAACACATACACACGTGAAGCAAAAAGACGGTACGACAAGTCGGCAACAACAATGGCAACATAGGCACAGGACTCGCACGGCAAGGAATGCGAACGACAAGTTGGTTGCAATAACGAAGCTTGGCCAAAAGACGAAAAGCTGGAGCTTATCGATATCACCTCGCTACGCTTGCGCGTGCGATCATCGATGAGGCCCGAGTACTTAGAAGTGCGGCTGACGAGAACACTCTCTGTTTCACACTCGACTCGTGAACCTTGGTCTGGCAGAGCGAAAGTCGTTTGAAGTGCAACTTGTAATTCGTCGTTAAGACGCCGGCAAAAAGTTCTCTCACTCGTCATTAAGACGCCGACAATCGCACTTCCGATATTTGCCGTGAACCGAGAAGTTAACCTGTTATCTCGTCGTGTGATACAAGTCAATTGTATAACCCGACTCCGTGGATTGAGCTGGGTATGAAGCGCCACGACCGAATCTTGGTTCTTGTTTTTATAGGCTCGTTCATGCTCTTTGATACGTATTTTCGAAGGTCTTTTTGACTCGTCTACATAACGAGCATCACAGGTGTTGCATTGTAGTTGGTAAACCGCACCGGTGGTATCCATTTTTTCCACACGGCCCTTGCCTAATTTGATAATTGGTGCCGCAGGCAAACACATAGTGAAGGGTCTCCTCTCCCTCTTGGTAGATAGAACAACGTGTTTACGAATCAAATTCTTACTACGGATCTCTTGTAGTCTGATGTGCATATATTTGTCAATAAATTTGCACAGGTAATCGATAAGTTGCTACAAGCTAGAGACTATGTTTAAGTTGCTGGCATGAATGCTCTTATTAGACAACAAAATTGCTCAGTAAGTCAAGTTGTACACAATATTAATCTTCTGCTGTGTAGAGTGTTTTGACTTAAAAGAGAAGAGTCGCTTGGTATTAGAGGACTTTCTATACCAATTTGTACACACTCTACCGTTCTGGTGAATCAGAGTCATATCTAAGAAGTTAATATGGCCTCGATTTTCTTGTTCGAACGTAATCTTTAAGAGTGGTAACTGTTGAAAACACGAACTACAGAACTGATGTAATGTTCGTGTTCGTAAAGGATGGTATCGTCCACGTCGGGGTGGTAAAATAGTACATCACAGCCAAACTTCTCCAATTGTTTCCAACACCACTGCTCAAGATCATCCATAACTATGTCAGCAAATAGAGGCGAGATTGGACTTTCCATAGGTGTACCGAACCTCTGTCTATAATGAATCTTGTTGAAGGTAAAAAACGTGTTTTGGGACATATATTGTGTCATCGTGCGTATGTTATCAAACGACAAGCGAGACTAGGACAACTCTGTATATCTTCTGTCCAACGCATTCAAGACCAAATCCTCAGGAATTCTCGTGAATAAACTAGAAACGTCCCGCAATAAGAAAATGTAACCTGATGGAATGGTTTTGTTTTTCATTTTCTTCTTCAAATCAAAGCTGTTAATGTGTGACGTTGGCCGCTTCGCATGAAGATTTCTTCATATAACAGCTTAAGGGGGGAAAGGTACCTAAAATCGAAAAAAATCCATACTTGTTGATTTATTCATCTTTAAAATAATTATGAATGTATTTATATTATAAATTGTTATAATTGAAAAATATAATATAACTTACAGTCTCTGAATGGATATCAATATCATATTCTCCCTCTTGCTAAGAGAATACAGTATGCAAATTAATACGGCGTAATATTCCGTTTATTGAGCTTGTTATCGATGTATCTTTCAGACTTTTCAAGGGCATAAGTGAAAAAATCAGCACCTATTATCGGTGAATGAATTTTCACAACGAGAGGGTAGAAAAAAGGCACTGCACTGTTTATAATAGACGACGGTTTCTTTATTTTTTTATAATATTTGGTCGCACGGAAATACCCTGCTGGATAGCAGCTGACGCAGCAGCATGCGTCTCGTGTACGGCGTAGTCGCTCTCACAGATGAGAGTGGGGAGTCGAGCTGATAAGCATGAAGTGTGCTCTGATATCAATCGCATGGCGCGTAATACAATTGTACTTAATAACTAACGCGATCACATTCACATGAGTCACAGTTAGCGGAGAACTCAACAACATAAAAAATACATAATAACAAACATAACGGAATAATAAATACATAAAACATAACATGACAAACGTAACGATTATTTTTTACGAACAATCGGTCACTATCTGCCGGTCAATAATGAATATGATTAATTATTATTTATGTCTTTTTAGTACTAAAAAATCTTTTATCTATGTAATTTAAATACATTGTTAACGATGAATAAAATTATCTACCTGTAATTCTTTCTGTATAAATGAGTCCTATTAAAAAATGCTTTGTACGTGGAATAACTTTGGTTTAAAATTTGGCCATTTAATTGCATTCAACCATTTTTGACTCAGTTCTTGATGACTTCGAAATTGAAACCTCATTTTTCATTTCCAAATTTCAACGCTGCACTTCATTTTAGTTTATTGTATCTCAAAGATTCATTGAATACTTTTATGATTAGTAAAAACCTAAACATTAACTTAAAAGACCGTAGACGAAAAAAAGTCAACTAAAGCGACCGTGTAGCAGTGACTGCGCATGTCACAGCTCCCGGTGCACCTGCCCTCTGGTGGTGAAATATGTATTAGAACACGTTGCCTCATACGCGTGTAACGGGATGACTTAATCTGGCCTTGCACGATGCTCGATAGGCGTACTATGACAAACAACTCAAATGCTGATTTTATACGCAACGTTTTTAACTAATACAAATCATACGACACACCACATAACCGACCAAGATAGCGCAAAAACAAATATTGCAACTTGAAGTTGCTTACATCGATCTTGACGTGGCTGATGTCCGACCTCATTACTACCCAGCTCGTATCGAGCATCAGGAAGTTGGCAGATGAATTTTACAATAAAATCATTTGAACAATACCAATCGATAGGTTTTTAATAGCAGTTTTTAAAAATATAAATATTGTTAATAGCATACCCAATTGTTTTTTGTGTACAAACGATCAAAGTTACAATAACATACAATTGTTGATTAAGCCCGGAATAATCGTTTAAAAGAAACACAAACTGCATGAATAATTGCCAAATTTATTTTTATAATTTGCCAATATTTTAGATTTTTGTAAAAATGAATTTTTCATTAAAAAAAATAATTTATTAATCGACGGATCATCTCGGGTATCTCTGCACATGACTGTTGGCGTCTGCGCATGCTCATAACCTAGGGCCTAGTGACTTTTCATAATTTCGCTGACCGACTGCTCGACTCGGCGATGCAGCAGCCGATTTACATTGTTTACTTAAAAACAGATGCATCATATTTTTTGTTAATCAACTCATAGTAATTATAATATCCTTATGATAATTATAATCGATAAGTATATTATTATGTATCATGCGCATGCGAAGGAGGTTAGAATAAGAATGCCAAGTTGTAAGTTTAAATGACACGTTCGATAAATGATACAACTTTCTCAAGATAAAAGTGATATAATTAAAACAGTTTATATTTATTAGTTATAAAATAATGACTCGTATCATAAATTTTAAAATGAAACTTTGACAATATACGAGTTAGTTCGCATGGTGCTGACTTTTCGAACACGATTATCATCAGTCTTAAATAGATTACAAGGTTCAATATGTAATCATTTTTTTATAACAAATGATTACATACATAAAGTTATAATTTAAATAATTAATAAAATAAGAAATTTGTTTTCATTTGAGATGATTATTTCAATTCTGGAAAATAAAAACTGTCAGGAGATTATAAAACATGTATTTTACATGACTTCTTATATTTTATATAAGATAATAGTTCTTTATTATGTAATTTACTTAAAGATAAGAATAAACTGTTTTTATGAATGTCTAATATTAATTACATGTATGAGATTATCGCACTAGTACTTCCACAGACTTAATACATTGGTGGCCTTTAATGGTTTACATAAAAAAATAATCAATAAGTATTTGAAATTTATCCAAATATTTATAAATTTATGTCTTCAAAAAACTTCAGATCATCACTCAAAAAGTACTACCTAAATTTTTGGAGTAATTGACTTTTTATTAGTGGTTGCAGCAAAGTCTTGGTTGTCACTGGACTCAAAGATGCAGCAAACATATTGTAAATAAAGAATTCGCCAAATGATGCAACATGATGATACTGTAATAATATAAGTAATAATTGAATTTGATAATTCTTACTACTTAAGGTTCTAAATTAAATTAAAAACTTACCATTGAATTATATTAATAAGCTGAATGAAATATTTGGTTTAGCGATGAATTTGAAGTTTATAAGTGAATAAGAAATGATAGAATCGCATCCTCCTTCAAAACTATTCAGACTAAGATTATTTCTATTTTGTATAGTATTTTAATTTATAGCATGTGCATCCTGAAAAAACTTGAGGTATGAGATTCACATCAGATCATCTGAAGACCAACATTGGGAGTAGATTTAGCTGCTGAGTACAGTATATTAGTTCAGTCACTTTATCTGGTGCAGCAATATTTACTTTTTATCCAAGTTTGGTTACAATTGATTCTTCATAGCTGTAAATGTATAAGATACAATTAATTGATGATTAATAAATCAGTAACCAGAGTAAAATATTTACCTTGAATTGCTTTGTGACATCATAAATGAGTCTGTTGTTGCTTAAGGTGTACTAATTTTCTAATGATAAGTATACGTATAATAATTGTATTTATTACTATTGAATAATTATCCAGAAATATACACTTTGTATATTGTGTAAATATTTGCTCAAGGATATGCTGACTTTTTCTTATGCCAAGAACATGAAGAACAGTAGTAGTAGCTATCTACTATAATTTTGTAATATAATATATGCTTTTTGTATAAAAACTAAACAGAAATGAACTATTAAACTTATTCATGCTTTCAATAATAATATCAGGTAGACTAGTTTTTGACATAACTATAGTTATAAATATATGCCAGAGATCTTGAAATATAATTTAAATAAATTTTTTATTTTATACTTTTGCATAAAAAATAATACTTATATTATAACAACTTTTTTTTGGGTTTATTTTTTCCCTTTTATCTACCAAATCACTGATTTCTGTCCACAAACCATCTAAATGTCTGCAGCATGCAGTATAGTGGTTCGGTAAAGATCTTATTATGTCTGTTAAAATTAAATTTTCACCATGGATAGATAATTGATGAGGTATGGAATCAAGCGTTACATATTCCTCTTTTTGTGAAGATTTATACATTTTTTCTGTACTCAAGCACAAGTACGGTCCAATTATCTTCCTTTGAAATGTAGCTTCAGAATCATTGCATTTTCTACACATTTTTTGATATTTTTTAAAAAAGTTACATAAATAGTCTTTCATAGCAAAAAATCCTTTATTTTTCATCTGATTCCATTTATCGGTTTTGACATACTGTATCTTTTCCTCCATGATAAACCCACATTTGTTACAAGATTCCTTTTGTATTATAGAATCATAAATATACATCAATTTCTGTATTAAAATGGAAACATCGCATGGAATATCTATCTGATTTTCCTTTAATCCAAAAATAGTCTTTAAAATCATGGCTCTCATGTGATAAATATTAGTTTTTTTCACGCCATTCTCAGCGTAGAATTTTATAAAGGAACTGAAACATTTATTTTCATCTTTTTTATCTTGCTTTTTACCATGTTTTTTATTTTCTTCTTCATCTGCTTTTTTTGGAATTTTAGATGTAATGTATTGATTAAATTTTTGAATATTACAATATGAATGACGGGCAATTTCTACTACTGTATCAAAAGCACAGGTATTTGATATAATTATAGCATCAAAACCTTTAATCCTTACTCTTTTTTTGCAGCATCCATTTTTCAATATTCCACCACTCAAATCATTTACGTTTGGCTGTTGAGTTTTCAGTTCATAATCAGTTTCAGGTCTTAAATGAAAAACTCTATTTATCTTAGATTTGGAATCTGTTGAGACAGGTAAAACTTCCACTACAGCAATGTCTTTCTCTGTTTCACACATTTCATATACTGCAGGGCTTACATCTGTCTGAACATCTTGATGTAGTTCATAATCAGTTTCAGGTCTTGAAAGAAAACCTCTATTTATCTTAGATTTGGAATCTGTTGAGACAGGTAAAACTTCCACTACAGCAATGTCTTTCTCTGTTTCACACGTGTCATATACTGCAGGGCTTACATCTGTCTGAACCTCTTGATGTAGTGTTGAATTTAAATTCACATTTTTTGCAAAAAGTGAAAAATTGCTAGTGTTAATATGAGAACGTTCTTGAGAAATTGATGATTCAAGTTCGTGATTCAACACCTCAACTAGTGCGTCTGAAGAGGTCCTGCTATTAAAATTCAATGAATTATCTGTATTATCTGTTTTGTTGTTAAAATTCAATGATAGATCTGTATTATCTGTTCTGTTGTTAAAATTCAATGAATTATTTGTATTATCTAGTCTGTTGTTCAATAAATTTTCTGAATTATCTGTTTTAAAATTCAATGAAAGATCTGTATTATCCGTTCTGTTGTTAAAATTCAATGAATTATCTATAATTGGATTCCCTTGATTTTTCCAGTTTTCAAAATGAAGCAAATGCCTGTTATTATATTTCAATTTCTTTTTTACTAGTTTTTCTTCTGTGATCATTTTACTCAAGGCAGAATGCGCTAATACTACATCTCTATCAAGTATGTTGCAATGTGCAGCAACAAAAACATCAGCTCTGGCTAATCCACTTTTTGTTTTGATGGAGGATTTTATCTGCCGATTGTAGGTTTCAGATCGTGCACTTGTTGCTATCAAGTTCTTATTTTGAAAATAAGAATTCATAACATTACACCAAGTTGGAAATTCCAAACATAATGCACAAAGGTTGTTCACAAAATCTTCAGAGTAAAAGTCATTCCCTTGAATTTTAAAGTTATCACTTGAGCTATCTTCAGGGATTTTACTTTTTAATCCATAAATATAACTATAAAGTAAACTTTTAGAAGTGTCTGAGTTATTATCTTAATTTTCATTATTACTTGCACCACTATTTGAATTTTAATTACTGCTAGCATGATCTTCATCTTCAGAAAATTTAAATGTATTTAATCTCTTAACAATGAAATCCAAACTTTTATTGAAATCATCAGTGCACTCTTTAGACAGACCAACGTAGAATAAACACATTAAAAACTTTTCAAAGTTCTCCAATGTGTCTATTGTTGTCATAAATCCTATGGACTTTTTGAAAAAAAATTTTACTTTTTTTGACAATTCAGGTTTTGGACTTCTGTTATGAAAACACTTCCACCGACACACAGAATGAATGAGGTGAGCAACATCTACTCTCATCTGGGTATTTAGAGAGATTATGGATGCATTTCCTTGTAGAATCCACAAACAGAGATCATTGTAATCCCTCAAACTGATGGAATTAAATGCAGTACAAATACCATTTTGTAAAGCTTTACCCATGTCAGTGATTATTTCTCTTGGCGGTGCAGCTCCACTCTTCAACCATTCATGCAGCCAAAAGGTATATATACTTGTGTCGTTGACTTCACTCAACATTTGAGCCACTGGAATAATAGAGTTGTTCACATGAGTTACAATAAAACTGGCAAAAATGTGGTGATCTTTGTCCCCTTTTCTTACAATTCTCTAAACCACAGACCCAGTTGCATTGCATGATACTAAAGCTTCTGTATATGCTTGGATGTTGTTGTATAATTCTATTTGCTGTGGAGACCAATACATAATAAAAAATTTTATGTACCCTACTGACTTGATAAACTTGTTATAAAGTGGATTTTTTCTCATATTAGTAAGAGATTCAAACAAGGTATCACTGATATTTAGATTTAGATCTTTAAACACTTTTTCTCGCTTTGCCTTTTGCAGTACTTCTAAAGTAGGTAAAAATGGAGCTTCAACATCTCCAAAATTCATAGCACTTCCAGCAATGCTTCTGCGTACATCCTTTGGCTGGGAATGAACTAACTCCTGTTGAACTTCTTTTCTTATAGCCCCACGTAACATTCTTTTCTTTGTATGCGGTTGATTTCTAGTATCAGTAGCCTCAATTTGAAAAGTTACGGTACTATCAATAACAGGCTTTTGAAGACATTTGCCTTTAAACTTTCCACCACACTCGGTGCATGTACCACTTACTCTGATGAATGAATCATAGGTATCCACTTCGTGACCATCCATCGTATATGGACATGGTAATTTGAGTTGCATCCATAAATGTTTCACAATTATGTCTCCCCAGCCTTCATTCAGAGCTTTCTTGTACTTATCATCTGAACTTATCGGGCACATTTTATTGTAATCTTCAGAAGTCAACACTATATCTTCACATAAATCTTTTTTTGAACTTTTTGATTGAACTTTTGTTGATTGAACTTTTTCACTAATATCATTTTCTAAATCTGCATCAATCGCTTTTTCCGGCAAATCATGATTATCGAAACCTCTTGATTGGTTATACAGAGTTCTCAAATGGCACGAATTTTTCCTTAGTTTTATAAATAAGTTGACTTCTTGAATTTTGTTGTCGAGAGCAGAGCAAATATTTGTCCACACCGGATCCTTTTGTGGTTTCAAGTCAAACTGGCCGTTAGAAAAGTTATATATTTCGAATTGATTCAACTCTTCCAATATAGCCTCAGTACTTAAGGCCGGCTTTCTACCAGTTTTTTTCTGAACAGCATTACTCATTTTTTACGTTGATTGTAAATCTTATGACTGATAAAAATTTTTGGCTAAAAAATAATAAGGACATGTTCTTAATGACTTCCTTTCTATGCAATTTCCGCTTGCAGAAGTACCAGCTTTGAATCACTATAATATCCGATTGCAGAAGTACCAACTTCGAATCGCGAAAACCCACATTCAAGCGTACGTACAGATACATAAACATAGATCCTAACCTTTTAGGTTTAAACGTAAACAAAGAATAATTGTTTTAAAATACTTTTTAAGCTGAGAGTATGAAGTACTTTAGACTTGAAAAGTCTTGGTAGTGAAATTAAAAGATTATATTGTGCTGTGCTTATAATAAAAACTACTGTCAATATATCAGGTGTCAATATGACTTGTAATTTCCCTATATTTATATTGATTGCATATATTTCAATTTTTAATGTAGAAAAGTTGTATTAATTAATGATATTGAATATAAAAAATGTTTGGAACAAAAAATTTACTTAAAATTATATCATTCGTTTGTTTATTAAGTATTAAGAAAGATACGCTATTAAATAATGCATGTGAGATCCTAATAACCCAGCTGAGGCTGCTGCAAATAGTGATTGTTTTCATTTATACATATAAATTCGATATTTCTTGAAAATTAATTTAAATTTTAATGTAAACAAAGAACATTGTGTACCCCCTAGTGTACATTCACATTCTCGTACACAATCCTTAGATCTCAAGCACTTCAGGAATAGCTCTGCAGATTTGAATAGAATGTCTACAAATGATGTTGAACTTGTAATCAATTCTCAAGATAGTATAGTAAACTGTTACTTACAAATGACTGCAGAATGAACAATTCATTTGAATGATAATAATTTTTTAATTTTAGTTTCAAGTTGGTTGGACCACTTTGAGTTCATATCATTAAGGCTCATCATAATTGGATTGTAATGACATATGCACATTTTATAACATGTTACCGATTAAAATATTCATTTGGAGTATCACAGAAAATAGTATCAAGTCTAAAGCTGGTACATTTAGTTTTAATGTATGAGTAGAATATTTATTCTTTATTGGAAGCCAAATACACCTGACCTATGCACTGCATCCCATGCACAATCACCTAATGATAAAATTGGCGTTAACATGCAATGACTAATCACTTGCCACTTCAAGATGTAATCTCAATCTCATCTTTTGATACAGCCTGTTTTTTCCTATTATTGGGTTGCAACAATGGCTCTATTATTACTATAGGTACTATTATAGTCAGTTTCAATTATTAAACTAGATTATGAGTCAACAATAACTTTATGCATGAATTTTTTTACAGATATGCAAAAGTTTCATTTAAGAATGAAAGACAATGATCTTTTAGCGACAAAAAATTTTAAGTCAGACAAACTTCTATCCTCAGTTTTACTGTTTATTTCATTAGAATGAAGTTAAATAATAGATGATTTTAAATGTATTCACAATTAGCTTTCATAAAATATTTCTTTGTGCATCTAAAATAAAGCTTAGTAAGACTTTTTGTGTATAAATATATTTGATATAAAATATAACTCGCTGCGAATACTTTTCCAACTTTTAAATGCATTAATTAATAGGACTGATATTTTTAGTGATAATTTCAAAGTTTTTGCTAAAATTTTTTTGTATTTCTTGCAGTAGAATTTCCTAACGACCCTTTTAAGTTTTGTTTCACGTTTTCCAATTCATTCAGCCATTTGCCAAACTCTGAAGATGTTTGAGAAAAATGCAAAAATTGCTAATTGCCAATCTAATAAAGTAAATAATTCAATCTCAAAAAAAAGCTTTATTCAATACAAATATCACAGAAGCCTAATGGTAGGTAATAATGTTCGAAAAGTCAGCACCATGCGAACTAACTCGTATATTGTCAAAGTTTCATTTTAAAATTTATGATACGAGTCATTATTTTATAACTAATAAATATAAACTGTTTTAATTATATCACTTTTATCTTGAGAAAGTTGTATCATTTATCGAACGTGTCATTTAAACTTACAACTTGGCATTCTTATTCTAACCTCCTTCGCATGCGCATGATACATAATAATATACTTATATTTCTCGACAATCCAACGATTATAATTATCATAAGGATATTATAATTACTATGAGTGGATTAAAAAAAAATATGATGCATCTGTTTTTAAGTAAACAATGTAAATCGGCTGCTGCATCGCCGAGTCGAGCAGTCGGTCAGCGAAATTATGAAAAGTCACTAGGCCCTAGGTTATGAGCATGCGCAGACGCCAACAGTCATGTGCAGAGATACCCGAGATGATCCGTCGATTAATAAATTATTTTTTTTAATGAAAAATTCATTTTTACAAAAATCTAAAATATTGGCAAATTATAAAAATAAATTTGGCAATTATTCATGCAGTTTGTGTTTCTTTTAAACGATTATTCCGGGCTTAATCAACAATTGTATGTTATTGTAACTTTGATCGTTTGTACACAAAAAACAATTGGGTATGCTATTAACAATATTTATATTTTTAAAAACTGCTATTAAAAACCTATCGATTGGTATTGTTCAAATAATTTTATTGTAAAATTCATCTGCCAACTTCCTGATGCTCTCGTATCGGAGCAGCTTTCAATGTCGGGTTGGCAACTCGTCTCGTCCAAGGCCAAGTTAACGGTGGTGATTGTTGGTTGTGTAGCCCCCACGCTTCTACCGATAGGCGTCTCTAACCTTGTTTTTTACTGGGGTGACTGGCCCACTACTACGCAGCTACGCTGCTTGTGCACCAAGTTATCGGCACTCTGTACACTT
Organism: Trichogramma pretiosum; assembly: GCF_000599845.2. Lineage (NCBI taxonomy): Eukaryota > Metazoa > Arthropoda > Insecta > Hymenoptera > Trichogrammatidae > Trichogramma > Trichogramma pretiosum. The sequence continues at coordinate 106,050 of NW_019640838.1, read as the reverse complement.
TAGCGTCACCAGCTTTCAAGCACAACATCAACAGCAACAATATTATGTACTTCGTTGCACTTGGTAAAGAAAACGTAAAATGAAGGAAAAAGGTATTTAAGTTTTATGTACGTATGCTTATGAGTCGGATCGTCTTGCCCGAACTTCCGAGCATAACCATGTGACGTCCAGCACCACCACTGATATCATATGTTTTTTTTCTTTCCAGCCTACAATCATGATCGATCGATAATCACTCCATTACCCACATTAGAAAAATATCAATCCTAGATCATAGAATTCCTAAGTTACCGACCCGATTAACGAATTTCATTTTAGCAAATGATTAATTATTTTTATATGATTTCTAAATATTTTAACTCACTATGTTTAATTATTATGTTTAATGAATTCAATTTTTATTATAACTCAATAATGTCAATTGAATAGAAAATAACTCCATAGAAGTATAACTACACGTGGCTGTATTAACGACTCAAAATGATTATTTACAAACACAACATTACATTAACCTTTAAGCCGAATGCAAGAATATCAAACAATAACAATTGTCACTATACCACAGATATCAAACTCAAGTAATCTATCAATTAATTAAATAATAATGAAATCAATAGCACTTCACGAACGAACACTGAGTCATCGTAAATATGCACTGTTTGGTATCGTTGCAATCGTCTCAACTCACTGATTTTAAACAATTCACTGTATCACACTTTTGTCAACAATTATGTCTAATATTTTATAATAAAGATTTGGCCCGTGGGACGTGGAAAGATCGAGAATCCGAGGACGGTTGGTTTGTTCAGCCCACTTGTAAATTTTACGACCTTAGGTCAAATCAAATTCCAGCATGTACTTAGCCCACCTAAAACAATAGAGATTCGGAGAGTATAAAAAGCCGATGAACAAACCAACAGACCTCGCATTCTCCTTTGAACCTCCAGTTGTAAAACACGGCCCACGGAAGCGTTATACAACATAACGTATGTGTTTGAATTCCTTTTTCTTCCTCTGCGAGTCCGTGAATAACTCACGGCAAAAAGAACTTAAAAGAAGTTCGACAGTTTCGCTTTAAAACAAAGCGAAACTAGCGCTAAAATAGCGGACACCCGTCAAGCACGTGTGCTTGACAGGTATACAGGTGTTTTCATAACACCAGAGAGCCGTGACTCGTTGCCTGTTGTGTGTGTGCGGCGGCTGCTACAACAGCAGAAGTATACTCAGTCCCGGGACTTCCAATATATGCCCGCGCCGACACAAAGAGATATACGCCGTACACATATACCTAGCAGACGCACACGAGTCGCTCTCGCCAACAGTCATACACCCACGCTACACCGCGGATACTACAATAACACGCAGACACTCTGTGCCGGGCCCTACAATAGAAGCCCGCGCCAACACAACTCATATACTCCGTGCGCATATACATAGCAGACGCACACGAGTCGCTCTCGCCAACAGTCATACACCCACGCTACACCGCGACTACTACAATAACACGCATACGCTCAGTCCCGGGACTTATAATATAAGCCCGCGCCGACGCGAACTCATGTACGCCATACGCATATACCTAGCAGACATATACACGACGTGTTCCATTTATTATTCCAACTTACTCATAAGCAACAGTTTCGAATATAGCAAAAATGAACTCCTAGACTATTTGAGGTAAAGCTCAAGGTCTAAACAATTAATTAAATAACTACAATTAGTTATAACAACCATTTATGTTCTGGAGAAGTGTTCGCAACCCTGATTCGCTCTGAATGTTACGTCAAGTCCGGTGCATTTTGCAAAAACCTTGCCAGAAAACGAAAAAAAAAACACTAGAACACGAAAAATATACAAAAAAGTTTCACAGAATCAGCCATATCCTAGTGAATGATCAAAATTTTGAAGTTTTAAAAAATGCAATGAAAAGAAGACAAAAATCCTGCTAGGAAATATAGTACAATTTTTGATGTTAATAATCTTTCTCTGCATTTGGTATGAAGGGAAAACCCGTGAATAACGAGCGTCCGTCTGTCCATCCAAGAAGCGCAACATTGGTGGTATAAGTGCCTATACAGCGTCAGTTTGAGCTGCGCGCTGCGATTGGCTGCCATGCCAGCTACATCGAACTTACTGACTATTTCCTACTGCTGCTACTGCTGACACTTACCACGCATATCTATTTCTCTCTCACTCTTGCACACGCGTATGACTATGTTTATGTATACGCACGAAGCAACATGCGAACTTAAGCAACGGCAGTTAGCGTAGCTTACGGACTTGACTACTTTAAGTTGTCTTTCTCTCTCGTGCTTATGCATATAAAATAAATAAAAAGCTACAAGAATTAAATAATCATACAATCTAATTAACAAATCAATTAATTAAGTGACAATAAACATTTAAGAAGAAATTGATAAATTATTGAAAAAAAAATTATGAAAAAAATCAGCTGTTTATGAACAACTGCAAGATGTAAAACATGTGTATCAATTAATTAATGAATCAAAAATTCAAAGGAAAATAAAAACAAGATCATTTTTTTAAGCCTCATTTAATAATCACAAACTAGACAAATGGCCTTCATCAATCTTTTAATTTAAATATTTGTTTTATGATTTTCAGATGAAATTTTACTACCAGTTCTTCAAGTAACAGATGATTCACAAACATTGGACATCATCCTTCGTCTGATGTGTGAATCTTGGTTAGATCACATTTACAAACAGAAAATAACTTTTAGGTAAAATTATTTGGCTTTGACAATGAAGGATATCATAATTTTTTTTCTTTTTTAGTAAGGATGGAGCTTTGCAACTTCTTATAGATTTCAAATACATACTTACATGGATTGATAATTGTCCCAATATAACAAGTAATGTACGGATACAATTAACAAAAAATGAAGTCCTAAAAAAATGTCAAGGTGTAGGAAAATTACTTATGCGTCAAACGGGTGAAGCAATATCCATGAATGAAAAATTAGGTAAAAGAACATTTAATCTATGTAATATTTACAGACAAGGATGATCCCAGCGCCTGTCATGGATTTGTTAAAAAATTTTTTTGGGGTCTCTTGGTACCCAACATTGAAGTTCCCTATGTATTATATACCTGTGCACTAGGGTGTCCGTTATTTCCCGACTTTTTTGTATTGCTTCTCCCCCCACCTAGATGTCTTCTATTTGATAAGACAATGAGAAAGCCGGGTTATAGAGTTCGAAAAAATGATTTTAAGGTGGCCCCCAAGCGGCTTGAAGCTTACATGTATTTTAAATGGGAAAAACTTAAAAATTTGATTCTCAGCGATAAAAATGATGAAAAAATTTGAAAAAATTCAGCAACCCATGTATTTTATGTATTTTTTGACGAGGAATCGATTGGTGACCTTGAATTTGACCTTGAACATAACCTCAAAGCTACAGCGAACAAAATATTGAGAAAAATCGTTTTTTTGCGGTAACCCCCACTTTTTATTGCAGATTCGAAAAGAGCGGAAAATTTCAAGTCAAATTATGTCTTTTGATTTTTTTTCAAGGGCATTATAAAGATGCTACAGATACAAATAAAACCCTAATTTTAGCGTGCAATTTTCGAGTTTTTACTAGTTAGGGCTTTATCTATATCTGCAGCGCCTTTTGAATACCCTTGAAAAAAAATCGAAAGACATAATCAGACATGAAATTTTTCGCTCTTTTGGAATCTGCAATAAAAAATAGGGGTCACTGTGAAAAAAACGATTTTTGGTTCTCTGTAGCTTTGAGGTTATGTTCAAGGTCAAATTCAAGGTCACCAATCGATTCCTCGTCAAAAAATACATAAAATACATGGGTTGCTGAATTTTTTCAAATTTTTTCATCATTTTTATCGCTGGGAATCAAATTTTTAAGTTTTTCCCATTTAAAATACATGTAAGCTTCAAGCCGCTTGGGGGCCACCTTAAAATCATTTTTTCGAACTCTATTATCCGGCTTTCTCATTGTCTTATCAAATAGAAGACATCTAGGGGGGGGGAGAAGCAATACAAAAAAGTCGGGAAATAACGGACACCCTACTGTGCACTTAATCTGTGCGTACGTTCTTGTTCACTTTTTTTACCATGAATTTAATTGAAAATTGGAATTGAATAATACTATGCAAATATTGAGGGTAGAAATATTTATTGAATAATTATCCAGGAATATTAATACATATGAACATTGTAAATATTAAGAATCTGAAAAATGATAAGAAATATTTATTAATCCATAAACATCATCTGCAAGCGACAAAGTAAAAATAATTGTATAAATAGACAGCACGCCGAGTGACAATTAGCACGAAATGCTCATATTACTGCGCTCGACTTGTGAAGTAAAAAAATTCATGAATAATCCATAACATCTTACCTATATAATCGCCCCGTGCGTATTAACACATACGTCGTACATGCCCTATATAGTCCTCTACATGTTCTGGAGGGCACTAGAAGTAAACAAGCAATTTAACCCCAAAAAATTATAATTTAAGGAATATTGAGATAAAACTAACCCTTTTAATATGGTTTGTGTAATTTATCGAGACTCTGGGCAACGAAATTACAAGCTCGTTGCATATGTTGCATCAAGCAGCCACTTAAGGTTTATGGCACCTTTCACGTATCAGGCAAAAGTATTCCCCATCCAAATATTTTGCAACATGTCGATCGATAATATACTCAGGCTTCATATTGTTGACGAACTAGAATGACAAAAAATACATGAATACATCCATATTAGGGTGGTCCACTTTTTCAGAAATTTTTTGTATCTCGAGGGATCCATCGGAATTAGAAATTTTGTATTTTAAGATGAATTTTCCCGTAAACTGGAACTCAAACAAATGATTTTATATGGTGTGGGTGGATTTTTGAAGTTTAAAAACGTGCTTCAAAAAAGAAGAAAAATCGGGCTACTATTAGATTTATTTCAAACTCTGTTTAGAGTGTAAAAACAATTTTGACGATACATTTTCTTACGTGTTTTTGTCTGCAGAATCGAATGCCGTAGTCGGTTTTGACCGAGGAGCCCAATTTCATTCACAAAAATACTCTTTTTCGATCGTTCTTTTTCGCAAATTCCGCAAAGTTCATTTTCGAGCGAGTGGCAAATAAACAGAAAAAATCCAAAAAATTTTTTGACACCACTTAAATTTATGATTTTTTATGACAAATTCAATGGTATATATTAGTATACACTTTAAAATTATTTTAATGCATAAAAGTACGACTTTATTCCAAAAAACGATATTAAAATAATAGAAAAATGAAAAAATATATTCGTTTCTTCAAGAAAATGGCTGAGTACAATCACTCATAAATATAATTGCATGCAAATATCTGATAGGTTTCTTTCCAACGCCGTTTACCGATTTAAAAAATTCGCAAGATTCTCTGAGGTACAGCCGTTTTCAGCTTACAATTCTATAATTCTGAGCTATCTCTATTTATTAAAAACCAGCAAAGCAGAATTTAAAAAAAAATGCATCGTACAAAAACGGCTGTATCTCAGCGAATCTTGCGAATTTTTTAAATCGGTAAACGGCGTTGGAAAGAAACCTATTAGATATTTGCATGCAATTTTTTTTATGATTGATTGTACTCAGCCATTTTCTTGAAGAAACAAATATATTTTTTCATTTTTCCATAATTTTAATTTCGTTTTTTGGGATAAAGTCGTCATTTTATGCATTAAAATAATTTTACATCGTATACTAATATATACAATTGAATTTGTCATAAAAAATCATAAATTTAAGTGGTGTCAAAAAATTTTTTAGATTTTTTTTCTTCATTTGCCGCTCGCTTGAAAATGAACTTTGCGGAATTTGCGAAAAAGAACGATCGAAAAAGTGTATTTTTTTGAATGAAATTGGGCTCTTCGGTCAAAACCGACTACGGCATTCGATTCTGCAGGCAAATACACGTAGGAAAATGTATCGTCACAATTACTTTTACACTCTAAACAGAGTTTGAAATAAATCGAATAGTAGCCCGATTTTGCTTCTTTTTTGAAGCACGTTTTTAAACTTCAAAAATCCATCCACACCATCTAAAATCAATTGTTTGAGTTCCACTTTACGGGAAAATTCATCTTAAAGTACAAAATTTCTAATTCCGATGGATCCCTCGAGATACAAAAATTTTTTGAAAAAGTGGACCAGCCTAATCCACACAACCCTCACTCGCAAGTATGACAGGAACTAAGGCAAGTATGACAGGAACTTAGTAAGGACAAGCTGCTACTCATATACAGCGCATAACTTCCCGACAACTTTCTTTTCGCTCTCATTTGAATTTGATAAGAGTTATCGAAAATCTGATAAGCCCATCAGATTCTTCGGAAAAAATCCTATCAATATGAGCTATTGAGATTTTCCAACAGTCCACTATTTCCTACAGAAACAAAAGTGAATATATGAGTCGCATGAAAAGTGTCTTTACGCTAAAAATGTTATCACGCTAGTGTATACAAGTGTTCTCACGCAGAGTATAGTGTACGTGTTCTCGCGCAACATACATATACGTATAGTTTATGTATGTGTATGTTACAAGGTAACTACCCTTTTTTACGCCCGTTGATAAGGCAGCGAATGCTGAGACGCGTTGATCTCACAAGTGCTTGCGCAAGCACCAGAGCGCGCATCGGCTGGACGACGAGAACTCCCACCTTTGCTCGCGCCCCACCTGTTCCCTAGTGACCGTATGCTGGGCCCGCGAGGAAAAGAGATAAAAAAAAGGAGTTTTGCCCCGTTTTTCGGCACGAAAAAATACGCGAAGATGCGGTATCGGCGCTGCACTGAGCGCGTATCGAGCGTTTGGAGAGGGCAGTCGCCCACGAGTATAAAAGGCGCGAGCTTCGAGGAGTAGCTCATTAATAGAACACTCCAGAAACGGAGAAAATCTGCAACGTGAGCATCTTAGCCGTAGTGGCAAGTATTTTAGCCTCTAGGGCATAAGATAGTTCCTAAGTTTTATCGAAAGAGCCGATATCCATCTCCGTCTGACCTGAGCTTAGCTATAAGCAGCAGTAGGTTGACTGGTTCGACTCGAGATTACTCGTCAATCCAGCGGAAGATGGAGGTCGTGCCGTCGAGATAGACTACCAGACCTGACCATGCTTGAGTGGCCGGAGAAGGTCCAGTAGAAGAACAAGTCGAGACCACTCCTTGTTCGTCTATCTCGACAAGCGATAAACACTTGTAAGGGAAAGTTTTTGACTAAGCCCACAGCCGAGACGAGTGAAGTGCGTAATTGAGTACGGTGTTTTCTTTTATCTAGTGTTTGATAGAATCGGGCTACTGCAGCACTGACGTCGGGCACCAAGGAGAAGAGATTAACTTCAGGCAATTCTACACACGGAGCGTCAACGCCAATGCAAGTGTTTCTTTTAAATAATCTACAAATTTTTGCATCCGCGTCCTTATGTAACATCCTACATTCGCGAACTAAGTACTAACTGATAAGCACATTCGAGCTTAATTCCGCGCATTCGCAAGGATTCTCCAAATTCGAGCCAACGCCAAATAAACGCGCATAACCTCCGCGGCATACGAGTACTATCAATAACACGTGTAAAAAAAGAAAACGCTAAAGTGTCTGCACGGGTCGCGAGTAAGCAACGGGCCGCGAGAGATCCCTCCCCTCCGTACGCAGCCGTACCATGGAAGTACGCGTAACTGCGCAGTTACGGACAGTACAACAACACGCGGTATATGGGTCAAACCGTAAAACTCGAGAATGTCGTGTATCCCTTCCATTTTTTCCCTACAGGAAATCCACCGCTATAGAAAACTGCCGTGAGACGAATACTCGTTGATGACAGTACTATAGCAACGACACGGACAGACGGCGACGAGCCCAAGATAAATAGCAACAAATTTAACCGTACTAGCTTGTATCTGATCATTGTTGCTATTTACATTTCTCTAGTGATATAATATTAATAAAAGATAAAATTACATAACAAATAACAGTGCCTCAGCGTGTTCTTGAACCTTTTCCCTCAAAAATAATAAAAAACAAAACAAGGACCTTAAAATCTCACCACACGTCAAAAGGACCAAATAATATTAACGCGCCACCGAGTGCGGAGCGTTGAAGCGCCTCACTGTGAGATTTTAAACGGTAACCTTGCAATGTATACGTAGTCGCTACACGCTGTACATGTATCGGATTGAACAAGTGAAGACCCGCTCGTCCAACTAGATCGAAGTACAGGTTCGATGATGACTTTACTTCCAGAAGTCGCGATGTCCCCGCACGGGAATACATCCGTACTAACCTGCTCGTTACATACACATAGAATCGAGGATTCTCCTCTTGTCGAAAATTTTACAATACCCCGGTAGCCCACTCGATGCTCTATGTGTGATGTTTTCGCTATACTTTGTTCACCCGGGTGGCCTAGTCGGTGCACTAGGTATAAATACAACCTCGGTGACGACTTTCTCTGAGTCGAGTCGAGATGTTTTCGCTACTTGGAGCACCCGGGTGACTTATTCGGTGCACTAGGTACAAATACAGCCATGGCGACGACTTTCCCCGAGGAAGTTGAGATGTTTTCGCTACTTTGTACACCAGGGGGGCTTATTCAGTGCACTAGATATAAATACAGACCCGGCGACGACTTTCCACGAGGAAAATGTTTTCGCTATTTTGTCAACCTTTGTCGCCTATTTAGTGTACCAGATATGAATGTATTCCTGGCAACAACTTTGCCCTATAAACTCGAGGTTTTTTATTCATACTTAAATTTCATTATAATAGATTTAAAATTCCGATTATGAAATTTGAAAATGGAAAATCTCATTTTCACCATTACAACAAGAACTTACAACTTCTTCTTGTTACATGATAAGTTTTTATTGTAGAGATTTTAAAATGTACTAGCTTGTGTAAAGTTGTTTGTTGAACTTCATACTACAATTTTATGATAATAGTGACAATCCTGGTTTAACTTTAAAAATGGAAATTTTTATTTTTTATCTTTACGAGAAAAAATTGTACTTTTTGTTGAAAAATAAAATGTTTTCATCGTAAGCGTCTGAAATTTCATAAGCTTGTGCAGAGTGGTTTTTTGGAATGCATGCTAACATTTCATCATTATGGATTAAAAATTTTGGATTTCTTATAAAATAATCCAAAATCGTGGTAATTCTTTCATCAAAAGATTATGAAGCAGCAAGTATGACAGTCTGATCCTTGAAAATTGAGTCTCACTCCACAATTATTTGTTTTGATCATTTTTAAATCTCGTAATTTCAAAATTCCAATTATCAGTTACTTAGCTATGATGCTAATAAAATCAAATAAATTCCTTCAAGTACTCATGCAATCTTACAATTTTACATTAAAACTGCTAGCTCACTAAAATATTGACGATAAAATAATTCAAAACTGTCTTGGGACTTTTTTCAAAAGATTAAATAGGGGCAAGTATGACAGTCTGTATAATTTTACTCTAACATTGAAATTCTCTCTCATTTATAAAACTTTTAATTTCAAATAGTAAATGATCAATTACTTAGCTATTATAGTAATGAAATCCAATACTTTCCGATAAGTATTCAAGCTAACTAAAATTTGTTTCCCTTAAACCATAACCATAATAATAAATTTGTGATAAAATAATTTAATAATTAATTACTTGATTATTAACATTAATTCAATAATCAATCACGTCGCTATGATATTATTGAATGTGGTATGTAAAAAACCCGTTCTTATGACTTTACTGGCCCGGCCGTATGAATAAAAAATCTCGAGTTTATAGGGAAAAGTTGTCGCCAGGAATATATTCATTAGACTGTCCGTTATTTCCCGAATTGCTCCAAACCTCGCTCTCACCCCTTGAAAGTTCATCATTTGGCTCACAATGAAAGAAAATCACTGTCCGACCGCGATTAATTAACTCTAGATAGTGCCACACGCGTCAGCTTTTTCCCCATTTAAATAACATGGGGAAATTTAAAAAAAAACGTAAATTGAAGTTTTAAACCACTTAAAATCGCTAAACCTTGGGATTAGCGACGGTTTTCACTTCCTGGTACACCCATAATGAGTAACAAATACTTACGGGAACCCTCTGAAAAGAATTTTGAATTGTGCACACACGATATACTCAAAAAATGATGAAAAACAGCATATACGCGTTGTTTTTCGATATTTTACAACAAAACTGAGCGTAGACGATTATCTTAGATATATTAACGTCAAAGTAGAGATCAAGACCTTCAATTTGAGGGTAATAAAACCTATCTACGTTCATTAGAACTAAAGTTACAGGCATTTGAAGTTTCATTGAAAAATCAGGTATCGAATCTCGTCCGGCCGCCCAAACGCGCGACTCGCGACTCGCTGTGATCGCAACTCGTACAAATGACAATGTAATTCAACTAGAAAAATAATTAAAAATATGGTTTTTATGCTTTTTTTTCTCAGCTTTCACGTGGTGTAGTCGGATTTTTCGATAATTTGCACGTTCACTAGGAAAAATAGGAAATAAATGTTTAAGTCCATTTTTCCGTACAAAAATGAAAATTATCGAAAAAATTCCTCGGGGAAAGTCGTCGCCATGGCTGTATTTGTACCTAGTGCACCGAATAAACCACCATGGAGCACAAAGTAGCGAAAACATCTCGACTTCCTCGGGGAAAGTCGTCTCCATGGCTGTATTTGTACCTAGTGCACTGAATAAGCCATCATGTTGCACAGAGTAGCTAACATTTGTGACGGTGGACTTCCCGTATCCACCGTCTACAAGGGCTTTCACAATTCCTGGCCGACTTTGTGGTTACACAACGCACCAGACGAGCGATGGCTCGTCGCCGGCCAGGGTCCAACTAGCTAGATAGGGACGGGAAAAACACGAGATTACCTCAGAGCCGTGAGCACGACTCTCCTCCGAGAGGAGACGTCGACGGGTAAGGGGCGTGGACTCCAGTAGCTGCAACACTGCGCCTGAAACGACCTGTAAAACCGAGAAAGTCCGCGAGAGAGATTGATTGATTGATTAGAAGATTTATTGGGGCCTTGAGGTATAACCATATGAGGCCCAACGGCAGTTTAAACAGACAGTACAGTGATGCGGTGCGTGGTGCCTTGTAGTAAAGCACCGGTGGTCGGCGTCGCGTGGACTGCCTGATCTCCTTAGTCTCGGTGGGTACACCGATGACTCGAAAGCCCCTTCTGAGATAGCCCGGCGAAGCATCTCTGATGATACGAGATGCTAGGGAGCAGTTGATGACCTCTCTGCGTTCCCTAGCCGAGAGCCATCCCAGAGCCAGTCGATACGGAGTGACGTGAGCCATCCTGGGTATCGTGCCATAGATGAATCGGATGCAAGCGTTCTGCAGGCGCTGAAGAGCTAGAGACTGCTCCTTCGTCAAGTCATTCAACAGTGGCGCTGGGTAGTCGAGGTGAGGTGCCACCAGAGCGCCCACCAGCATCAGACGCATTCTGCGAGAGAGGGCGTGTTTGTAATAACGCAAGGCATAGAGGGAGTGTTGGACTTTCGAGGTTATAAGCGCAATCTGTCGGTCCCAGTTGAACTTTCCTGACAAGTAGACACCCAGGGTTTTGATCTCCTTCGAGAAGGGCACAATTTCGCCACCGATTTTCACACCCGCGGGCAGCGCCGGTGCCAGCGAGGACACGAAGCTCAAGCTTCCAATGAGCATGACCTTTGTCTTAGCAGCTTTGCACGTCAGACCGTTTGTCGTGGCCCAGTCACAGACTGCATTTGCGTCTCTAGTGACGTTTCGCAGGAGCTCGCCAAGATTAGCCGGCAGACCGTGTGAGATGATCTGAGTGTCATCCGCATAGATTATATGCTTAGAGGTGAGCAGGCAGGTCGGCAGGTCGGCGATGAAGACCGAGAACAACAGCGGGGCAAAAACGCTGCCTTGCGGGACACCTGAAGTGACTGCTCTCGGCTCCGTATGCGTGCCATCCTCCAAGAGAGAGGAAAGGAATGAGACGAGTCGTATGAATAATGACACTAAGAAGTTCAATTAGTATAAATGCACAACTATATTAAGGGCTCAAAGGGGGCTTAATTTTCAAAAAAATCAATTTTTTTTTTATTTTCTTATTTGATAGGAAATTTTACCAACTTTTCGAAACTGCTTACGAAATTTAAAAATTTGAATGCTACTTCAAGCTTCAGCATTTTCCCCTAGCTAGTTATAATTGAAAAATTTTGAATTTTTGTTCTTTTTTCTTCGGTTGGCTTTCGAGCTTCGCGTTGTTTTCCCGTTATCACGAAATGCGTTTAGTATATCCTACGATTTCTCAAGCAGAAAAGCTCTCTCTTTCCAAGTTTCAAAGTATTTATATAACACTCAGGTTTTTTAAAATAATTAGTTTTAGTAATAGAATTAGAATAGATTAGAATATTGATTTTAACTTCATATTATTAACTTTCATATTTCAATAGTTTAATTGTTTATAGTATTTATTGGTTAGTTTAGTTTTGAATTAGTTTTTAATTATTGATTATAACTACTTATAACGAGATTCAAGTAATTTTATTCATAGTATTGCAATCAAAAAGCGTAGTTTAGTTTAGTTAGTATAAATATTAGTTTAAATTTTAAATTACTTAGGTAATATAAATTAAATATAGTTTAACATTATTCATTATTAGAATTAGATAAGATTTTAGATAATAATACTTAACATTAGAATTAGTTAAAATTAGATGACATTAGAATATAATAGTTATATAAATGCAGATTTAGCAATTTTTTTTACTTTTAAAACATCAGATCATTTTTGAATAATTATTATTTAGATTAGTATTGATTTTTGATTAAAACATAGAAATAAGATTTAGTACATAGAAATAAGATTAAAGAAGAATAACATAGAAATAAGATTATAGAAGAAATAAGAGTATAGAAACATAGAAATAAGATTAGTTTTGTAATACAATGGAACCGGAAAGTAAGAGATTACGTAGTGATCCACAGAGAAAAAATTCGATTGGGAGAGTTAGAAATAAAATTTTTAAAGGCAATCAGCATACAAAAGCTCCTGAAACGCAGAAGGTGCTGAATGCTCAACTAAGATCTGTTACTGAAGCCAAAATTTATTCAAAATCTGCTTCAAAATCAAAATTGCAAACACCAACAATTGATTTTGAAGCAAGTTCTACCCAGAATCGAATAGTTGATTTTTCTCTGCTTCTACCATTCCTGGAAGAAAATTTATTGTGTAAATGTGGTGGAAAAATAAATTTTGAAGAATCTTCTGTCGGTGGGCTTGGATTCTGTCTGTCCATCAAGTGTGATTCGTGCAACAACTCGCCAACTACTCCATCATGTAAAAAAGTGGGACCTAAAAAGAATGTTTATGAAAATAATCGTAGCATAGTATTGGCAACGCGACTCTTAGGTCTTGGTCTGGCTGGTATACAAACTTTGTGTGGATACTTAGATTTATCTAAAGCCATGGAGCAGAAGACCTATGATTCAATAGTGTCAACGCTCAAAAATGCAAGCAAAAATGTAGGTGAAGAATCGATGAGACAAGCAGTGGAAGAAGAAATACATCTCAGCAAAGGCCCAGAACTCACTGTCTCTGGAGATGGCACATGGCGTACTCCAGGATTCACATCACTGCAAGGCGCTGCTATTCTTATTGGACATAAAACTGGCAAGGTCCTGGACGTCATTACTAAAAATACTTTTTGCAAGGCGTGTCTAGTCTAGCAACAAAAAGACAAAGATTCAGCAGAATATATAGAATGGTGGGAGGAACATCAAGAAATCTGTACAGTCAATCACGTAGGAAGTTCTGGCTCTATGGAAGTAAATGGAGTTGTGGAAATGTTTCAGAGATCAGAAGACAAATATAAAATGAAATACAAAAATTACATAGGAGATGGTGATGCTAAAGTTCATGCAAAAATTTGTGCAAAGAAACCTTATGGAGAAGATTACATTGTAGAAAAGAAAGAAGATATAAATCATGTTGGCAAAAGAATGGGTACTCAACTACTCAACAAAAAAAAACAACTGGGAAAAACATTACTCACAGATCATAAAACTATAGGTGGAAGAAGACGACTTACTGCCAAAGTAATTGACCAGCTTTCTTCATATTATACCAAAGCCATCGGAGAAAATAAAACTGTCACTGACATGTACAAAGCCATATGGGCCACTTGGAGGCATAAACGATCCAGTGATGATGAGCCTGACCACAAACTTTGCTCACTTGGTCCAAGTTCTTGGTGTGCTTGGCAGAAAGCCAAAGGGAAAAATCAACAAAGTTCACTTCCAGTAGCAGTAATGGATGCTATCAAAAGCATTTATGTAAATCTAAGTGAACAAGAACTTCTAAAGAGGTGTATTGGTACATACTCTCAAAACGCCAACGAGTCACTAAACCACACTCTTTGGAAAGTTGTACCAAAAAAGCTTTGGAGCGGTGGCACTATCCTAGAAATGGGATCCTACATGGCTGCATCCAATTGGAATGGAGGAAAGCTATCATTATTACAGATAATGAAGGAATTTGACGTGCATCCTGGTGTCCAAGCCATCAATTTTGCCATTGAAGCTGATAGAAAAAGGACGTACTTTTCTGATTATCAGCAAGCATCATCTTCAAAGGAAGCAAGAACAGAAAGACGTAAGAGGCTTCATAGTCCCAACGATGACAGCTACATTCCAGGTGGTCATTGAATTCTAGTCAACTGTAAATATGTAAGTGATTAGTATGCATCAAAAAATTTGATGTTGAATTTATGATAGTAATAATCAACTACTTACAGATGGATTCTTCTTCAAAAAATGAATGAATATTCTTGACTTGGCTCTGATTGTATCCATGGACTTGTTGTTTTTGTTATTTTTGCTGTACGTTTAACCTGTAAATGAAAATAAAAACAAGAAGTACTCATAATTCGACTAAGTTTTTCTCATTAAAAATATACTTAAAATACTTATCTGATAGTTCTGTTGTAGCTGTGTTTGTGTGATGAGTTCATTTGCGTCCATATATACATTTGCTGTACATTTATATTTATAAAAATATATAAATAAAACACGTAATAAACGTATTACAAGTACACACCGAAAACGATTGTACTTCCTACTGCATACACGTTACACCAGGTTATGTGTACAGCAGCTGAGCGAGAAAGAGAGACAGAAAATAGGTCAGTCCGCCGGCTGCTGCTCAGCTGCTAATTTTGACTTCTGCTGTCTATACATTTGTATGTTACAATGTATAGAGTCATGTAATTGGCACTTACATTGTTGTTATATACTGTTATAAAAAGTAATGTAAATATGTTGGTAATTCAATAATTACCAATCTCAATGAGGAGATTTCATTTTTATTTTCAAGAGAATTTTAAAATAATTATTTTTAGTGAGGAAACAGTGTATAAAAAAAATTTATGATTCAGTTTTGTGATGATTTTCAAGAACTTTGCATTGGTTTTACTTAAGTGCTTATCAGTTTTTTGGTGTGTTTTTGGATCACACTTGATCTAGTATACAGGAAAACCCTGGTATACGCGGTTAATTCGTTCCACAAAAGTACCGCGTACACCGAAATCGCGTATACGGAAGCATTGATTCTTATGTAAAAGGGGGGTTACGTTCCGGAGCCTCAAAAAATTTGAAAATGATAGGCAATATCCATCACAGTGCTTTATTCGGAGATTTCTTTGTGGGAGCCATAACGTTGCAAAACAAACCAAAAAATTTTGCTGTAAAACTACTATTAACCTTTACAAAAATGAGTAAACGTCAACAAACTTTTAAGAGAAATAGTTGTGAATGTTGCTACAAACCGCGTAAAAACGAAGCAAACACCGCGTATATAGAATCATGGCCTTTTTTCAAAAACCGCGTACTTGCGAATCCGCGTATACCGAGTACCGCGTATACCGGGGTTTTCCTGTATGTAGAAAAAAATTTGTGACAAGTTCAGAGATTTATTGAAAATAAATAGGAAATTTTAGTCTTTTTCTTTCTTTTATCAATTCAGGAGAGTTGATAAATTCCCATATTTTAAGCTACTTATCGTAAGATTCCAGGAGAACCGTTTGAGCTGCAGTGTCTAGGTCATGGGAGCTTTTTCAGGACATCAATAGGCATGGTCGCAACCTCCAGCTAAGTGATTGGACTATTTTAAAGTGCTACATGTAAATTTAAACCACAATAATAATGAAATATAGCTTAAAAATGTCTGATAAGACTCTTTAACTTGATAAAGGAATGTGTAAGGTGCATCTATCACTTAGCCAGAGGTTGCGACCATAGACAACACTCCAATGAACAAAATGAGACCACCCAGGTCTGATTATTCTCATCGGTTCAATCTGAATCTTACGATAATGCAAGATGAGATTTGAGAGTCAAGTGCTCTGACTTTTCAGCATTATACAAGTTCTGGGGGCAGATTTTGCATATGTCAGGGTGGAAACATGTTCTAAAAAAAATCAAAAAACACTTGTGAACTTGTTTTTGATGTATAAAAAAATTAATCAAGAATACCATTAATTTAAACATTTATTGATTTTAAGCCCCATTTGAGCCCTTAAGCAACTCTGAATTACTCATTCATACAGAGCCGAAGCTCTCACACTCACAATCACACTTTGTCACGGACGCGAGCTGCGTTGCTGTTTGGAGGGTTGGTGCAAAGCGCGGTAATATCAATAGACTACTCACGGTACTCCTCGCTCTCGAGGCTCGCGACCGCACGGGTAGACTCTGCGTCGCCGGGGTCTTAGAAGCTCCTGCTGCTCTCTTCGTCGTTGTCTGTTGGCCACAGACGCGCAAAGGGAAGGGCCGGAAGGGTCGAAACTTGTTTTGCTCGATGTAGACTTGGTGCGCCGCATGAACCGCCAGCACTCACACTCGATTCGTGGCCACCAATTTCACCAGCACACCAAAACACGCTTTTGACGGACTCCCACCCAACCACACACTACACCACTCACACACACTCTACCCTTTACTACACGAAAACTTCTACAAAAACTCCTCGACAAAACTCGCACGTACGCGTACAGAGAGATCTGTTCTTGCCAGCGGTCCAACTACAAGTCTCGATCGTCTGCTAATTAGCACGCGCGAGTCGCGAAGATCTCCGTGCGTCGTGTTGCCGGTCGCTCTTGTACGTATCGGAGCCGGCTTCGCTACGCGAAGCGTTCGCTACTCGGTGCGGTGGCGCGGGCTGGGCCCCGTTCTTGCTTCTCGGGTCTCGGGTACCTGCAAAAATACCACGTGATCATTTTCGGCGTCGCTCGCAATTAATCATTAATTGCTCGTAGCCGACGCGACGACGTTTGCACCGGCACAACGTCACACATTATACTCACTAGAAAAATTCTTGATAACTTCCGTGAATTATAACCTGCGTAATCACTTACGTAATCAAACGAATACTGCGCCACACCGTACAGTTCTGTAGAGAGCAGCTCCCCACTACTACTACTACTACTACTTCGTATCCTATATTCCGTACTATATTCCGTATCCCGAAAAAAGCTCTTCTCGTTTTGCGAAACTTTTAATTTACAGAAAATTATCTTAAATAATCTCTTTTTTGCATCACGTGATTTCGCTTCCTTCATGAGAAAGCTCTGCCATAGGAAATATATGTCAGAGAAAAATAAATTTATACAGGCGTTATAACTCGTGGGGCAACTTAATTTACATACTTGTAAACTAGATTGAATTCACGACAATTTGTCGGTGACAAATACGTCTATACGTGTATATTTGAGGAGAAATAACGTTGAAGCGGTCCCAAAATCCTCTAGGTCCAGGCTACGAAATAATGACACGATGAGGGTTTAGTTTGAACAGCTTTATTGGTGTGTTCGAGGAGCATGCAAAGTTGCTTGAAGACGTCGTACTCAAACTTAGCACCTTGGTCTAAGGTGATGACAGCCGGGGCACCATAACGGGATACCCAGGTATCAATGAAAGCTTTCGCTTTCGTGGATGCTTGCAAGTTTTTGATCGGTACGGCTTCGGGCCACCGTGCGTAACGATCAATCATCGTTAACGCTTGTGTGTAACCTTTGCTCTCTGAAAGAGTCACTATGTCTGTATGGACATGTGAGAATCTATGGTCAGGTACGGCAAAGTGCCTGGAATTAATTTATTGTGTCTGCTGATTTAATTTTGCTGACAAGGAAAGCAAATTTTACACCATGCAGCGATGTCACGAGACATGCCAGGCCACATGTACTTTCCCCTGATAAGTCTGTCTGTGGAGGACGGGCCTGGGTGAGAATTTTTACGAAAAAGAGTGAAAATATCTTGTCGCATCGGCTTCGGGACGTAAGGACGAATGATATCATCGGTCATGTCGCAATACAGAGGGATGTGTTGATTGTTGACAGGCCAAATTAGGCGTTGCAACTTTGTAGGGTGTTTTTCATCAGAGATGATATGCGTAAGCTCTTTGTCTTTGAGCTGCTTGGAGGAGAGCTTTGTAATGGACAGGTCTGTGGGAAACGAAAACGCGTCGATTTGACCACAAGTGTCCGAGGCGGAAGTAGCAGGGGACGATTAAGGTGCATTTGCGCGTGACAGTGCATCTGCAACCGAATTGTCTTTACCTGGGAGGTTTTTAAAAAGGGACAATATTGAGAGATATAAGCTAGTTGGCGTTGTCTCACGAGAGGCGCGTGCCCTGGTGCTTGCACAAATGCATATTGCAGTGGTTTGTGGTTGCAGTAAATGTCAAACTGTTGACCCTCGAGCTCACTGTGAAAGTGTTTCACAACTAAATAAATAGCTGTCAACTTAAGGTCGTAAGGTGAGTATTTTCTCTGCTCTGTTGTAAATTTCTTTGAAAAGAAAGAAAGAGGTTGCCAACCAAGCTCAGTTTGTTGTTCGAGGACAGCACCTGCAGCCAGAGTCGAAGCATCAGTGACTAAGCGTAACACAGCGCTTTCTTTTGGAAAAATCAAAAATGCAGCACTGGCTAATGCGTTTTTGCTGCTCTGAAATGCTGCAGTAGCTGCATCCGACTAAAGAATCAGTGTGTGATCTTTTTTCTAAGAACCCATGATAAGGGAATTCAGAGGCAAAAGCAGCTCTGCTGCATTTTTGATGAAGGGCCTGTAAAAATTGGGTTACCGACAAAATCTCCGCAAAATAAAATCTCCGGAGACAATATCTCCGGGACATAATCTCCCGGGAAAAAACATTATCACGCATCCCAAACACACTTATACACATACCGAACACACTATCACGCATCCCAAATACACTCATGCACATACCAAACACACTATTATGCATCCTAATATACTATCAAGCATCCAAAACACACTTATACACATATCAAAAACATCTAATAAATAGAAAAATATAAAATAAAATTCGGTGGAGATTTTGTCGCGTATGGAGATATTAGATGAATATGTGGGTTTGTGCCTAGGTGTATGATGACTTGTCCTTGACCCTGGCTCCGTATCAAAGGTTCGCCGACGCTCCATACATCGTCGGCTCGAGGGCGTGTCTATATAAGTAATCTTCGGGACAGGAAAGAGATACTGGGAAAATAATCGTTGAACTCGAGATTGAACTACGAGAATGATGAACTTTATTTTAGGCCAGACTGGCAGTGTTCGTCCCTGCGAGCTACCAGTAACTACTGTAGACTTACATAACTCGCCACACATGGCGAGCTCTACCGACGCGCGCCTGTCGGCGCGCGCTGACTTGAGTGGGGAAGCAAGGAGCTGACCCTTTTGATTTTTAATTCTCCAGTACATTATTAAATTAATTGACTAAATAATATGTATATGGGTCAAAATAATACTTTTTTACAAAACCGTGCGCACGTATGTCACCGATCTTGACGCGCTTTTGGTATGTTATAGTACATGGTAAAAAGGTCCCAAAAAAAAATTGTTAGACCCCCTCCCCCCTTCTACCCCCCACTTCCGGTATAAATGTCCATTTTCTATCTATATTTTTTCTGAGGACATGAAGCAATTAAAAAATCTGAAAAAATTCACAAAAATATTTTTCCACAATCCAAACAACCTTGAATTTTTTCAGATTTTTTAAGTGCTTCAGGCCTTCAGAAAAAATCATTGAAAATTTCAAAAATCGAGATACGGTGGTATGAGCCGATGTAGTATTCGGAAATTTTTTCAGTTTTTTATTGCATTGAAAAACATAACCTTAATTTTTTTCAGATTTTTTCAGATGACCTAACGCATGAGCTAGGAAGCTTCAATCGAACTTTTGAAACGGTCAAAATTTATTAAAATTTGACAAGGAATTCAAAAAAAAATATTTTTAAATTTTTTTACCAGAACCATCTGGTTCTAGGAACCGTTTTTTGTTAAAAATAGCATTTTTCGGCCCTAGAAGCTATCGACTTCAATTAAAAAATTTGAGATAATGTATTTTGATGAGAAAAACAAGAAAAAATATTTTTCAGATTTTTCGAGGCTCCGTATCGTTCTAAAAAAATTATTTTCGTTAAAAAAAGCGGGTTTTTGCTTCAAAAGGTGCGTTAGGTCATCTAAAATGATCTGAAAAAAATTGACGTTATGTTTTTCAATGCAATAAAAAACTGAAAAAATTTCCGAGTACTACATCGGCTCATACCGCCGTATCTCGATTTTTGAAATTTTCAATGATTTTTTCTGAAGGCCTGAAGCACTTAAAAAATCTGAAAAAAATCAAGGTTGTTTGGATTATGGAAAAGTATTTTTGTGAATTTTTTCAGATTTTTTAATTTCTTCATGTCCTCAGAAAAAATATAGATAGAAAATGGACGTTTATACCAGAAGTGGGGGGTAGGAGGGGGGAGGGGTCTGAAAATTTTTTTTTTAGGACCTTTTTACCATGTACTATAACATACCAAAAGCGCGTCAAGATCGGTGACATACGTGCGCACGGTTTTGTAAAAAAGTATTTTTTTGACCCATATATATTGTGACATGGCACAAGGAACACACGCGTCGCGCCGCGAATTTTCGCATACCTCGCGTGAGCATGTGTGTGTGCGTGTATGTCTTCTTCGCGATTTGCTGGTCAAGAACAACAGCAGCAGCAGCAGCAGCAGCTGCAGTAGCAAGCAACGAGACTTCGGCACGTGGGACAGCGTATGCGTGCGAGAGAGACAGACAGCTGCTCGTGAGCAGACGTGCCGACGCGCAATAGATCGCAGCAGAATAGCTTGGGTGCGCGAGACGACGAGGCGTGATTTTGCGTACCGCTGCTGAAGTGAATTTGGAGGTTACTACGCAGAGCCCGTTTTCAAATAACGTTCGGTTGGTGTGCTCCAGAAGACGGCGAGAATAGAAAGCCGACGCCAAAGATACGTGCGTGAGATCGCCCAGGAGGGCCAGTTGTCGTGTGTGCTCGTGAGGCAGTTCGCCAGTAAGGCAAGTCTCGCCTAGCCGGGCCGTGCAATTCAGTGCACCAGTGCGAGTTTCGCCCAGTTGGGCTAGTGCAAGTGAGTGCGCACGTGTACACCTAATTGGACATCGTCGCCCAGAAGTGGGCGTAAGAAGGTACAGCTTCGTCGCACGTGCTCATCGACGCCCGGACGAGGCCCAAAGAGTAGCTGAGAAGAGGAGCCAATCCAACGTCGAGGCGCCGAAGATTCTGGGGTTAGTTATATGATTATTTTGCGAAATATTGGTCGACGCGACTGCCTGGTCGCGGTCGTGTGATTGTGTGTGTTCGAGCTCGGCTGACGAGTATCACAGCGGCGATACGCAGCCAGCAGAGTATTGGTGTGCGTGTGTACATCAACATCCGTGCCGGTAACATCAGGGCGGATCGCCCGCGGCAAAGTATAAAACGCATCATCGAGACCACAACGCGAGTGCCGTGTCGCGTCGATACACGTGCACTCGGCATCGCCGCATAGATTGCGCGCGCAGCGGCCATATTGGCTCGGCCGATTAGGCTCGTATCACGAGATACGATAGACGCGAACGCCGAGCGTGCCCCTGGTGGGCAAAGTCGGAAGTAAAGTTAAGTCGAACTTGTGCCTCGTCGCGCATCATTGTAAGTTATCGCCCGTTGGGCAATTTGAAGCGGTTTTTCGGCCAATTGGGCCTTGAATTAAATAAAGCATCACATTTAATCGACATCATAGCCAAGTTATTTCGCGACCGTTCTTTTCACGGATTTCAGCACAAGTTGCAGAAGGTCAACGGAGAGTCAGCAAGTCTACAGCAAGCTCGCACTGACGACGGGCCCAATATCCCCTCCAGGAGTATTCGACCAGGTAAGGTGGTCCTACAAAAAATTTATTTGACGGCAGGTCATTTGCTGCTTTTCCCCCACCCCGGGGTTAACCGTCCGTCGCAATGTATATTGCCATGTGGGCTACGTGGGGTTCTGCCCCGTGGTCCGAATCAAATAAAATTCAAATCAAATCTCTATTTCTTTCTTTTTTTTTCTTTTCTTATCGCGTTATAGATCAATTGGACGGCGCGTCTGGAACAACGCTCAATCATTTACCACTACGTGAGAATCTGAAAAAAGCTATTTGTCGTGAGCGTAGAAAAATGACCCGATCAACTCGAAATCATTAGGTGCACTGGATGAAATTGCAGAAACTTTTCGAAAAACCACAAGCGGCGACCAATTTTCGATTTTTGACTCGAAGGATACAGAAGAAATATCTGAAGGACGAGTGCTGGTCTTTTTAACGAAGAGGAATTTGTAGATTTTAAACCGAAGTTGAATGTGGTTTCTTGACGGAACTTGCAAAGTACAAAAAATGTTAGAAACTATTTAATAATTTTTTGAAATGGACTTTTAAGCATTTTGATGTCTGTGCAGGATGCACCCACCATTTTCACACAAGTTTTTACAGTACTCGGCACCGTAAAAACTCATGAAGGAAAAGCTGATTCAGAAAATGTTTGCTTGCTCATGGCGTATGCTCTACTTTCGTCGGAAGAAGAACAGCAGTATAGCGCTACGTTGAAGGCATTGAAAGATGCAGCTGCAGAGTACAGCGAAACCTTCCATGCTCAAGCAATTATGACGGATTTCGAATTAGGAATAATTAATGCTGCCCAGGAAGTATATCTGTATGCTGAAATACATTTATGCTTCTTTCACCTGAAGCAGAATCTGTACAAAAAGATTCAAAGACTAAAATTGCAGAAAGAATACAATGACCCTGATGATTTATCTGTACGCGATTATGCAACAATGATAGCGGCTTTATGTTACGTTCCCGCTGCACTTAAACTGTTCGTGCAATACTTCGACTTGACGTATGTTAATAGGAAAAAAGCTCACGGTCGACAACGCACTTCATCGCCACTATATTCCGTAGAGCAGTGGAATCAGTACGATTCCGTTATAGAGAACGAGCCAACTACGAATAACGCTAGTGAGCGGTGGCACAATCGTTGTTTTAATTACTTGGTAAGAGCTATGCAGATCTCTACTCCCTCATACGCGAATTCCAAAAGGAGCAAGGAGGTACCGAGATTGCGTTGATCGAATTGAGCAACCAGCAAAGGATAAAATCAGCCCCAAAGAAGAAGTTGGTTGATGTACAACGTCGTTTAAGAGCTTTGGTCGAATCTTACTACACGTATGGTTACCACGTGTGCTTGATTACTTGCACTTGATACGCGAAAACATTTTTGTAGATTAATTATGTGTTCATACTTAATAAAAAAAATAAAATAAAATAAAAAAAACTTCAGGGGTTGTGCTTTTGGGGAAAAAGACATCAGGGAAATTATCATTCGGGGAAATGACCGTGAATCTTTTTTACAGCTGGGGGGCTTTGCCCCCTGCACCCCTGGACTTGCCTCCCTTGCGATACCTATCTATAGTAGAAAATTATCATTACATTGATAAAACTATAAAAACATGACCATTGGCTATGAGCATCAAAATAGTTTTATCGTTTCTTATGTCTTCAGAAACCGTCTTCAGAAATTTGCATTAATCTTTGTCCTGCTCTAGATTGAGCTAGGAGGCTGCGACGCGGTGGCCGCGTCGTAGCCTCATCGATGTTGGCTGCGGCTCTTAGCGCGCGAGTTCTGCTGGTATGTGTGTGTGTGCATGAGCCAGCTGCGACTTGGGCGCGCTGGCAATGCATGCTGTGAGTGCGAGAGAGAGCAAGCGAGCCGAGCTGCGCCGCGAAAAAAGTTGAGGTTGTGTATTTTGATGAAAACAAACAAGAATAAAATTTTTCCAGATTTTTCGAGGCTCCGTACCGTCCTAAAGAAATTATTTTCGTCAAAAAAAGCGGTTTTTGGCTTCTAAAGGTGCGTTAGGTAATCTGAAAAAATCTGAAAAAAATTAAGGTTATGTTTTTCAATGCAATAAAAAACTGAAAAAATTTCCGAGTACTACATCGGCTCATATCGCCTTATCTCGATTTTTAGGATTTTCAATGATTTTTTCTGAAGGTCTGAAGCACTTAAAAAATCTAAAAAAATTCAAAGTTGTTTGGATTGTTGAAAAGTATTTTTGTGAATTTTATCAGATTTTTCAATCGCTTCATGTCTTCGGAAAAAATATGGATCGAAAATGGACGTTTATACCGGAAGTAAGGGGTAGGAGAGGGGAGGGGGTCTAAAAATTTTTTTTTGGGACCTCTTTACCATGTACTAAAACATACCAAAAACTCGTCAAGATCAGTGACATACGTGCGCACGGTTTTGTAAAAAAGTATTATTTTGACCCATATATATAGCAAAGTACAATATAGTAGGTGCGATAGTTTTTCATATTTACTTATGCATTATCTTTGATGAGGTGAGGTGATTGGAGAGTATGTTTTATGAAGGGGTGAAAGTTAGTATGTTGGTGAGTGAGAGTGGAATGAAGGTGAGGTTTTCAGTGTTACAACGGGTTTTCCAGTCGTTCTTGTCGAGTGAGAAAAGATGATTGAAGATGAGTTTTTTATATGTTCAGGTGGGATTGGCAAGGGTGATTTCAAACGGAAGATTGGAAAGAATGCTTTTTGTGGTTCGAGTGAATGATTTAGTGAGAGCTACGGTGCGCTTGGCGTTATAGTATACTAGCGGTCTGATGCGACGAGGCGATGTGCGGATCTCAGGGTGGTCGGCCAGGAGCTTGAACGGTACATGCAACTGCGACGGTGAACCCCCACGCAGAATCTCCAAGGCGAGCAGGGCGATCCTCATCTCTCTCCGGCGACGCACTGACAGCCAACCCAGTGCCAGGCGGTACTGCGTGACGTGTGTGGTTCGAGGGATGGAGCCGTAGACGAAACGAACGCAGGCGTTCTGTACACGCTGCAGTCTCAGATCTTGCTCCTGGGTAACAGAGTCGTACACAGCCGGAGCATAGTCGAGGTGTGATAGCACCAAGGCAGTTGCGAACGTCTTACTCACGCTCTATAAGAGAGCACGTCGATAATATAGTAATGAAAAAAGCGCAAAGTGGCAGCATGCTTACAATATGTCGATAAGTCTTGGCGTTCATAGGCATTATTTGCTAAGAAGATTTCTGCGAAAGGAAGCAATTGGCCTGCTAACTATCGTGAGCTTTTGGCGATTTACAGGGCCATTCAACATTTTCGCCATATTTTGGAAGGATATTCTTTCAAGGTTTACACTGATCATACCTCTCGTCCATGCTCTTACCTTGAAGAAAGAAAAACTTCCGCCGATTCAATTAAATCAGTTTTCTTTCATCTCGCAATTTACGACTGATCTTGAGTCGGTCGACCGATACCACACGGGTATAGCTATGCAGGAATGCATGACAAACGGACCTCACAGTCTTCAAAGCAGTTGGCAGAAGCTGGCCTCGCCACGTGGTTGACAGCCCCCGTCACCTCAGTAGCGGCAAGTCGCGCACCTCCTCGCGGACCCCCACGATCTCTTGTCCGCTTTCAGTGTGCTGTCGCTGTAACTCCCTCAATTCACTGGACAGGCGCTCGTTGAGTTCAGTGATATTCGCAGTGTTGTTGGCAATTGCTGCGTCTTGGTCGCGTTGCTTTTGGGCTAATGTATCTAGAAGCTTGTCGATGTGGTCGAGGCACGCATTCATACGCTGCTCATACTCGGTGAACCATGTCGGAGGGCTTTTTGCAGGCTTCTTGACAGACGGCACTACCTTTGACTTAACTTTATCATCTGCCGACATGCTCCTGTGCATGGACTTGGTGGTGAGCGGTTTCACTTTTTTAGTGGTGACGATGGCTGAGTTGTCTGGCGATAATAGCGATCGCTTCAGCGACGTAGATTAATCAGACAACGTTGAGCTGCAATAGTGCGAGCGGGTGAACTCGAAGCAGCCAGGCAAGTGCCACACGTAAACACGCGAGTGCCAGTCGGAGCACAGTGTAAATGCACCGGCGTGGCGCAGAATGAGCACTTGGGGTGCTCAGAATGAGCACTTGGGGTGCGCAGATGAGGGTAGTGTAGGGCTTGTGAGACCGATTGATCGTAATATACGCCACATATGCGCGGGTGAGCTGAGCTCGAAATGCGGGACGCATAGTATACGTTTTTGGGCGTGTCGAGCTTGTTGCTTACTTCAGTGCAAAGCAGCCTATATCTCAACAGGTCTTCCTGGCGTTGGTAGCGTCTAAATCGACGATAAGCTCGGTCGCGGCGGTCCATGAGCCTATGAGAGCTTGAGAGAGCACACGAACGCAGCGGCGCAACCGGCTCCGCAACATCGACAATAAGTCCAGTTAGCGTTCCTACAGCAGTGTCAAGACCAGCTGCACTATCGTCGGCACAGGTCAGAGCACGGCGATTGGTCGGATCGTTCAGCAGCGGTCGAAGCGCGTCACCAAAGGTTTCCGGGGTAACTGCAGCCAGGCAACGCCTATGGCTTGGAGACCTAGAAAGAGGCTGGTGTTTTAAGTAGTATTCAACCGTGATGAAGTCGTGCCCCGCGGCAAAAGGTGCAGCTGAGTTACGCTAGGTTACTCGAAGCCTACCGTTTCTCACTAAAACTAAATCAATACATGATTAATGTATCAAACCGTCATGCCAGATTGTATGATGAGAGAGTGCATTGCTCACGAGTCTCAGGTAGACTCGGTCAAGGATCTTCTGCAGGTGACGCGCATGACGATTTTGCTCCACGGCCATGTTTATACTAAAGTCTCCTGTAACTATCACGTGTTGGTAATCTGGCAGGTGTGTCAACAGGGCATCGAAGAATTCGTCGGGGTAGCATATTTCAGGTTTACGGTAGACAGTTGCAAAGAGAAGTTTGAAAGAGGGTGAGTTTATTGAGTAAATGACGTATTCGGGTTTAAAGCAAAATTTTTGTTCCGAAGAGGCCAGAAGCGTAGCAACTAAGTCCTCGCGTACATATAGTGCCACGCCTCCACCCTTCTTTCCTACGCGATCATGTCGAAAAAGATTGAAATTATTAAGTTAGTATAATGATGAGTTCATAGTTTTAGTCAAAAAGGTTTCGTTTATAGCTATTATATCAAAATTACACTGAGAAAAGGTTTAGTTGAGTCAATTAAATATATTTTATTTTATTTAATTAATTTTTATTTGATTCAGGTAACAAAATTATATTTAAACCAACTAATTATTTTCTAAATTAAAAGAAATATTTATTTATGTCAATTAAATTATTTCATTTTTGGATTCAACAAAATATTTATTTATCATGAATAAATATTAAATAGTTTTGAACAACTTGATATACGCCAACGACACGAGACTCCTGCGTGCGTATCCCCACTCCGCCACTTGGCCGCTGCCGGCTCGCGCGCCGACCGGCCAGCGGTATAAAAGACAGCGCCGATTCGATTCGGCACGCAGTTCCACTCCTGGACTTTCCGGAGTCGGATCTCGCTTGCCCGCGAGAGCTTGGCCTAGGGAACGTTAATAAACCTGAGTTAAACACATATACTCAATCTTATTATTTCTCGCTCTTTTCCAAGCCTCCTTCCCACTTCTTGCGCTGGGAAGCTTCACTAGCGACCGCTAGGTGGCGCAGCGCCGGCACCCACAAGCTACTTATCCCCGCCAGGGCTTAAGTATCGGCCACTTCGAGCCTCGATCTTTCCCATTCAGCGAGTGTGGCCTGGACTTTCCGGCCACAACTGACCAGCAAGGCCAAGACAAATTCATCGCAGAGTCACCGCAGCCAAGTTTACGAGCTCAACGGGGTTTCCAACCTTCTGTTGCAGAGTTGACTACGGAACGACATCGGATCTCGGCTACCACCCGATCCACATCAATCACCAACTAAACAATTTGGAACTTGTACACGCCAACTCGGCCTCGGTCCTTTTCAGGACCATCTCACGTAGGATTTCGAAAGACCTCAAACTTTTGCTAAAGATCGAGACTAACCGACTTGTCAATTGCGGAGTGCGAACTCTGAAATTCTTTTCGGTTTCCAGCCTTTTCAAGGCTATCGAAAGCTGACGAACTTTTTGTAAAAGTTCAATTCAAACCGTCTTAGCAGTGGCAGAGTGCAAACTCCTAAACTCTTTTCGGTTTCCAGCCTTTTCAAGGCTATCGTTCGAAAGCAAACGAACTTTTGTAAAAGTTCAATTAAAACCGTCCTGGCAGTAACAAGAGTGTAAACTTTTAAACTTCTTTCGGTTTTTAGCCTTCTCAGGGCTACCGTTCGAAGGCAAACGAACTTAATCAAAATTCGACGTTCCCGCATAACAAACTCGTTTAATTGACTCAACAAAATCGATTTCATTGTTTGCCTACATGAATTTCAATGAAATATTTATTTGTTCGAAATAAATATTTTATTGAAATCAAGTAATTTTCATTTAATAGATATTATTAAATATTTATTTTTCATTGTAATTACTTATTCGATCGAGGGAATTAAATATATTATCCGTTTAATGATATGATAATATTTTCCCAAAAAAATATTTTGTTGAGTATGATGAAATAAATTGAATATAATGAAAAAAATATTTAGTTTAATCAATTAAACATTTTTCAAAATCAATTGATTTTCGTTTAATAAATATTATTCAATATTTACCGTGATTATTATAATTATTTTTTCGTTCAATCGTCAATGCTTTTAGGATATATATATATTTTTTTTTTTTAAAGTGTTTTTGGCCTCTTATGAGCCATTCACACTATCTTTATTATTAAAAACATACATAATACAGGTTCTACCGTGCATTTTTCTTACATAGTGAAGACCGATCGAGTCTATACAGACAGGTTACATTCATTAAAGAAATCGCATAGTTTCTCGCACGCCTCCAAATTTGGTCGTCTAATAATTGTGTCTGTTGAATACGGTGGTCTGAGACAAATTCTGCCTAGCGGTCGGAGCAACACGGCGCGCTGGGCGCTGTACAATACACAGTCCCATGCTACGTGCTCCAGGTTCTCTATATCTCCGCCACAAGCGCACTCGGGGCTACCGATGATGCCCTTGCGGTGCAATGATTCTGCCAGACTGTGGTGGTTGGATCTCATGCGGTTGACAGAGACTATGACCGACCTTGGGATTTCTTTATTATGAAACCACGGCCACCGGCTGGCATGCGTCATACGCTCGAAGTACCGAGCTCCCTTAGTGGAGCCCTCACGCTTGTTGACTGCTTCAGAGCCCTCGCTTGCCTCGCAGTGAAATCTCTGATAAAAATCGGTGAATGGGACGGGGGAGTAGGGCCCTGTAGTGTCGCTGGTTGCGTTCTTGGCAACCTCATCTGCGATTTCGTTGCCGTGAATGCCCACATGAGAGGGCACCCACACGAATCGGATGAAGTTAGCTGGATTTTTTTCTATGAATAGCCGATACATTGCTTTGATCTCAAAAATGAGATGACAGGTTTTTACGCTAAAGGTTGGGGATGAGAGACTGCTCAGAGCGCTCAGTGAGTCGCTAAAAATAAAAAAGTTTTTCTGGTCGTGCTTCAGGCAGTATTTTACGGCTTCTCTGATAGCTGTACATTCAGCTGTAAAAATAGAGCAATGGCCGTTGAGGCTTATCGGTACGCTTATGTTATTGGGGGAAATGTAAACTGCAGCACCCACACAAGGGGCATCCGCAATCCTACTTCCGTCCGTGTAGACGTCGATAGCTTCGTGCTCTCGAAGGTAGTCCTGCAGGAGAGCATTGGGATCCATCGCGCTCTGGAGCACTCGACCGAAGTCGAGATTCACCGAGAGGATAGGGAACGCGGCTGAAAGGTCGAATAGGTATGGATTAAAGTGCGATGCTGATTGAAGAGGAAAATTTTGGTTGAAAAAGTCGAGGAGGCATTTGATGAGAAGGCTATTGTTGGATATGGTATTAGATGGCTGCATGAATGAATTGAATAATGTGGCCGTTTAGAATGGTTATGAGCAACCACGCATCCTTTTAGGATATATGTATGTAATAATTTGAGGCGAGTTTAAAAATATACTTAAAAGTAACCGCAAAAATTTCTCTTGTAAAAACCAATTTTAAACTTTACACAGACCATGTTTCCAATATTGCATTTTTTTTAATATTTAGATTTTATTGAAGTAATTAAATATTTATTAGATTTTTAATTAAATATTAAATTATTTTAGTTTCGTTCCTTTACCTAGATGGCGCATTTCCCGCACCCCTAAGTGGCAAAAAAGTGTTCGAGATTACTATATAAGACAGAAATATCTATTATGGCAGTATGCGATTGACTACTGCGAGCGAACTGTCATCCGAGCGTTAGAATTAAGCGATAGTGTCATGCGTTAGAATAGGTAGAATTAATGTATGTATTCCATAGTTATTAAAAAATGTTCAATAATTATGTAATAAACTAGTTAACATACAACATACATACAATATGATCATATGATAACTTCAACTAAATATTTAATTAATTTCTATCCTCTCTACAGCCGGAACTAAGAACAGTTCGCTATCAAATATACCACACTATGTTAAAGGACATCACTTCAAATTATTTTTTAATAATGTAATAGATTCACTAGTATATTTGAATCAACACGACCAAATATTTTGTCGCGGCGCCAAATCAATTAATCAAATCTAATACATACTTATTTGAATTAATTAAATATATTTTTTCATTCAAAAAAATTTTATATTCGATCAAGTAAATATTTGTTTGAAGTAATGAAATTATATTCTTAATACAACAATAGATTCGATTGAAACAATAAATTTATTCTTCAATTCAATGAAATATTTAGTTGCTTAAATTAGATAATTATTTAATTTACTTAGATATTTATTTGAATCAACTAAATTATCTTATTGAATCAATTACATATTTTTCTTTGATTCAAATAAATATTTAATGAGCAACCCGCAATTGAATTATTTCGTTGGATCAAGTAAAAATTCATTGATTCAACTAAACCTTTTTCTCAGTGTAGTATCGGATGCAAGTAATTCGAGTTTATTAAAGTGAGTGTACAATCTATTAATATTTATGTGACCTATGCGCAAAAATTGTGAATCGTTTGACGAGTACTTCGACGCCCCTCCCCCCCCCCCC
>NW_019640838.1:33479-74587 GCF_000599845.2 Trichogramma pretiosum | reverse complement strand
TGCCCCCCCCCCATTTCATGAATCGCGATTTACAGACGTAGAAGCCGCCTCTGGGACCCGGGCCCGGAGTCAGCACACGGCAGCATGCTCTCGATGCACGCAAGAGAATAAATACGTATAATTTCACTGTCACGCGATTGGCGCATATAAATTGACATGCCACGACGAACAGGCGGGAGGTAGCGGAGCTCACGCGAGCGACTAAGAGCACGACGCCACAGGGCGTACACGTTTTTAAGTAATATGGGTGTGATTGATAATGTGCCCAGCGATGGATCACCAAAAAGCTCAATCATAGGCACCGATGAGGCTCTTGGAGCAGCCGCGATCGCCTCATCCCAAAAAGCGCACAACTATGGCTCGACGCGTAACGGCAGCCCCCTCTGAAGATGTTGATCGTCGCTGCGGCAGCCAATCGCGAACACGCACAACGTGCGAAAGCAGGCGAGTCTGATCCAGAGCCCCCAGCAGTGTAGTCACTGTACTAAGGTCCACCGGAGCACTCAGTGGCAATCCCTCGTAACGCACCTCGAATGTATCCTCGTCCTCGCGTCGCAGCATCGCTCCGCCAACGGCGTTGCCCTGTTTCACCGCCGCTATGGTCTCGCCGAGATTCTGTATACGTGCTGACATTGAAGATAATTTGTTTTCATGATATGCGCACACGGATTGAATTTTGGTCTCAAGCTCCTGTTGTCTATTAGCAATGTCACGCACGAAGGGCATGAACTTCGATTCCAGACGCTGATGGAAAAGATCGATCAGGGGTAGCGATTGCGCGTTTTCTGCAGTCTGCGCGTTAAATGTAGTGTTTTGAGGTGCCAGTGATGAAGTTGGTACGACAAGGCTCGAGATAGATGGAATCGCACCAGTCATAGTTGTCGCTGTTGCAAGTCTGGCAGTTGAATAGGTGGATGTTGTGGAGGTACTCGTGGTGGTTGCTGGTGTTGCGCGTAAGCTACAAGGCATTTGTAGAGGCAGAGACAGACTGCTGCGGAACGCTCACTTGTATGTCCACCTTTTTGCCTCTCGGTGGAATAGGGGCTTTGGGCTTGCTGTTGGATTTTTTAATTTTTGTCGCCTTCACTGTGATAGGCAACACCGGCTGCTTCTGAGCCACTCGCCTGACAGCAGACATGTGCTGGTTCGGATCTGGATCGCTTGAAAGGTGGAATTGTTGGTGAGAATGGCAGTGGTTTCGATGTGCATGATGCGAACGATGATGACAATGACTGGACCGATGCATCACCTGAGGGGGGAGTAACCTGAGAGGTAGTAATAATATTTGATGAAGCAGGGGAGGATGAGATCACTGGTCCCGCCGAATCCTCCACCCGCGCCGCCCGCGCCGAGCACAGGCAAGACCCGGGCCCCCCGCCGGTAACAGCCTGACAGCGAATGCAGTCCCCGCCCGCAGTCGACATGCCCAGGCTGATACCAACAGATCAACAGTTAATTATGTAACAATCAAGATTCGATTATAGATAATAGATAAGGTAAAGTTATACGTGGGATCTTCCGATAATGTACTCAGCACAAGCACAGTAAACCAATTCTTTTGTAGCAGCAGCTAACAAGCAACGACGCAGCAAAGTTCTCAAGCACAGGTCGGGTCACTCAAAGTATTGTATGATAAAGAGCCTCTGTTAATCGCTGGTACTCTATTTTTAAATAAAAACGACTTTTTTGTGATAAACATTATATTTTGTATATTTCAACTATACTAACATATTAAAATTTAGCTTATAAATATTTCAACATAACGTTTTTAATTATAAAATTCAAAACTGAAAACTGCAAGAAAACACTGTAATTATTTCAAATATCGTCAGTCCACTAACACCGTAACCAATCATTTAGCGAATCGATGACGGGGAAATGTGGAACTGATGTTGGGCTTTCATTAATCACGGCAATTGAATCGACATCCTCGATAGCACACCATTCAGCATCGAAACAATCTTGATTTTTTATCATGCACATTGCTTCATCATCCCTGAGCATAATAATTTTCTCAGGCGCAATCTTTACTCTGAGCTCTGGCTTCAAACGATGTAAAATTTTTCTATGCATTTTCACGTTTTTTATGCTGGAAAAGTGAAGATCGCAGAAATTGCACACTCGGTCACCTAAATTTCCTTGTATGCTAGAGCAATGATAGTCGTAAGGGAGGGTATAAAAGATTGACTCTTCTGACTGCTCAACTGGCAAGTCGAAAACCAATGTTTGGAGCAAAGGCAAAAATTTTGAATTTGACATAGCTTTCGTTAAATCCTTAACAACTGCAAGCTGTCCATCGTCGAGTCTTTCTGTTAGAAAAGGCGGAGGAAAAAATTGATTCTTCAGAACGACATTTATGTCGCTTCTAAATTCAGCGCAGCAATTTCTGTTGCTGCATTTAACAATCTATAATGAGGAAAATTGATTACACTTAAATAATTATAATACGTTTTTTGCCTCATTATAATCTCACCTGCAAAAAATACTGCGATTCTCTGACATGTTCCTTATGCCACCGCCAATCTATCTCTGGTACAGATGATATATTTTCATCATGGCTCAAGTACTCGGCAAGAACTGGAAATTTATCTATTGTTTTTTCACTCCAGATTTCTGCCAAAATTTCACCAGCCTTGGCGGCATTTTTTTTCTCAAGCTCCTCATCGTCTGTCTCTTTTTGAGCATTTAAATGATTTCCATGGAAATCATGAAGCAGTCTAACTCCAGAGAGTGCTCTGCTTAATGGGACCATTCGCCTCTCAACCCTATTATAAGCACTACGCCCGGGCGCGTTTGTCATAATAAACAACGCATCCAAATTATATTGCTTAAAATGTTTGATACCATAGGCGATGGTCTTATGGTATCTAGGATTCTCATCCAGACCTCCATCTACGGAAATGATTGAGACTGGCTTTGATTGCTCATTGAAATATAAAATCTTCCGAAAATTCTCTAATTGATATAGTTTTTCCATATCATTCGAATGAGTAGCAGCGACAGAGCTCGAATGTTTTCTGCTCCTTATAGCTATGTACGTTGGACCGCTGTAAGACACATTTTCTGCAGAACCTAATGAGTTTTCCTTTATTTCGATGCCAGCGTAAACTGATAGAATAAGCGAATGCTTGTTAGCAATATTCCAATCCTGATCAGGCAGCTCGACTCGGTACTCGACGTGCATAAGCTTTGGTGATTTCACCCTGGCTATTTTCACCCTGGCTTTGTCATCTTGCGAAAAGTATGCTATTTGCTTCGGTCCTAAAATAGCTGCTAATGTATCAACATTTTGTATAGTAGCAGTACAAAATTTTCCATCTACATGGCTTTTGAGCAAGTCGTTCTGCGGCTTACATAACCGAACTGGAACCGTGTTGATATGGCGCATGCTTTCGAGCGTAACCGACCTTTTCGCCAATAATCGCAGATATACAGCACTCCTACAAAGGTTGAAACCTTTTTCACGCAGTTTTGCTGTCGACTCATCCAATGTACTGCAGATCCTTATCTCCTCCGTCTGTCTTCGTTCATCCGCAGCACTATTAAATATCGCAATATCGCTGATTGTTTTTAATAAATCCGGGTGCTCGATTTTTTTTCTAGGTCGTACTAATGTCATTCTAAAATTATCGGCATCT
Source organism: Trichogramma pretiosum (assembly GCF_000599845.2). NCBI lineage: Eukaryota > Metazoa > Arthropoda > Insecta > Hymenoptera > Trichogrammatidae > Trichogramma > Trichogramma pretiosum. The sequence continues at coordinate 70,949 of NW_019640838.1, read as the reverse complement.
ACTGTTGACTCGCCTTTATTGGACAGCTTCATCTTTTTTTCTTTCTGTCGAAATTTTTTTTGACTTTCCGCGTTCATAATTTGAGTGTTGAGTTTATCTTGATTTTTTTTTAAATCCGATCTGGCCTGTTTAATCTCTTGATTTATACTGCTTCCCCCGATATTTGAGTCACGAATCATCGTAAGAGATGCAATTTGATTCTCGAGCGCAGCTATATTTTGTTTGGTCTTATCCTGGGATGGTGTTGAATATTTTCTTTTTAAATTTGGCTTAATGTTTTTCTCTATTGACGAAGTTGAAGCAGAGGCACTTTCTGTTGACTTGATGCTTTCATCGAAGTATTCGGGTGTCGACGTAGTCGAAGAATCAACAGTACTTGATGTGGATGCAACTAAAGTCGAAGGCGCCTGGAAATGAAAATTTAATCGTACGGTATAATGCTCCGTTACTATACTTTTACAATCGTGAATTCATTTATTTCCATAATATATATATAATGGAGTAAATGCAGTTGAATAAAAACCAAACGTGTTGCTCTGAAATTACAAGAGTTTTATTTACAATATTTACAACTTACAATTTAAATAACAAATTAATCTAAAAATTACCTGAAATTACAAGAGAAACAACATTTCAAGCCTTTATCTCGCTTACTAAACGCTCTTCTCTCGTTCAGTCAATCGTACACTCATACCTCCCCTCTCCACACTCTATTTACCATCACTCATACTACTTTCAGTACACGGTAGGGAAACCGTTAAAGGAAAGTCCTGACAAATACACACTTGTCAGGCTTTTCTTTACATATATCAAGTATTTCATTCGATACGATATCGATACGATCATTATGGTGCAGATCTGAGACAGTTTTTGTTTGTAAAACTATCGCCACCATAACCTCATTTGTGCATACGTATATATAAACAATGTATAAAGTTATAGCATTTTTCTTTTTTAACTAACAATCAAGTAACGTTGTTCAAGAAGATTTTGGGGCTTGGCGATTCAATGAGTTGATTTTATCATCGATGAACGCGTTGAACTCGCTGTCATCTTTGTATTTTTCTTTCGCACTTTTCCAAAAGGTTACTGTGTCCGCTTGAATTTTCTGTTTCGAAGTAAAAAGGTACGCTTTCAAATGGGCTTTGAATAAATTATGAAACAAGTCTCCCTTTTTAGAAGACATTTTAAAACATTTGATCACAGTAAGGTAGGCAACGATGTAAGATATCTGTTGTATCTTAGCTATTCCAACAACGTTTCTGCTACGTGCCGCATGTATTGTATGTGAGACAGTAGGACGGTCGGTAAGTACGGTAGAGAATATATCGATTGTCAGCAGAAGCTGTGTGATTTTTAGATATCTCGCACGCTGTTTATCGCAGACGAAAACGTCACAAGTTGCGAATATTGGTCAAATTTATTACGTAAAAAATTTTCAGACGCCCCCCCCCCCTCACATAATGAACAGTAATAAAATCGTAAGCCCCCCCCCCCTCCCCCCTAAGCCATTAAGTAATTTATGGACGGCCCCTTAGAATTAGATCCCATTCATTTCCTATTGCCAATAAATTTGGTTCTTCGTGTTGTTTACGGCTCGTACGATTTTCTAAAAATCCTCAAGCAGTGAAACAATTAGTAATAGTACTCTGTTTTATGGCAATCCAAGCATTCAGCGTTATGTGCATGGTATCTAAAATTGAGATCTTTACTTCTTGACCTTGGTCTAAACCATCAACCAAGCGAGCAAAAATTTTTTTACGATAAAATTTGCTTATTAACATCACCACTCTCACCGCACAATTTTTTGAAAGTGATCATATTTTTTTTTTTGAAATTGGCAATCCATCAGGGTTACATAATTTGTAATTTATCGATTGAAAAATTGAATTAAATTTAAAGGATTGAATTGTTGAAAGTTTCAAATTACAAATTGAACGCAATTTTTAACTTGAAGTCGGTCGAATTAAAAACTTGACTCAAATTTTAATTTGAAACCGTTGAAATTGAAAATTTGAATTAAATATTAATTTCAATCTGCTGAAATTGAAAATTAAAATTAATTGTTAATTTCAAATGACGCTCGATTGAAAATTCAAATGATATTTTAATTGTTAATTTGCATCAATTGGAGAAATACGTAAATTAATTTAGATTTGACTGAATATATGTTATGTTGTGGTAGCGAGTGTAGGTAGATAGTGCAAAGATTATTAAGAAATATATTTCAAATAAATTAATAAAAGATTCGATAAATATATTGTCTTTGTCACAGTTTGAACGTGTTATAAAGCATCAAAAACAATGCACGATTCAAAATACGCCTTGTAAGAAGCTCGAATTTATCCCGTGAAATAAGTAATGAATGTTTACCTTTACGATATCAGTTTATGACATTAAATGTATCGATAGGAGAACGCCGAGTGTGTTATTGAAAATTTCTTGCGCTGTATACGAGGAGAGCGCCTCGTCAATTGATCCTCGATACAATGTGACCGTTGACATGGTCATCATTATCGTTACAGCAGCGAAGCTGATAGTACAAAGCAATCGGCAACGAAATTCTGTTGTGATGTGTGGGTGTGTATTGTGAATTGTGTATGCAAATCGTGAAAGTGAGATATATATTACTCCAATTACATTAAATAATAGGGTAAGTACTTATGATATTAAAATCATCTTTATCTCTCCATGTAGATTCTAAATTTTCTCATTGTATAACTTCATAATCGATTGAAAGGTTCTCTCGGTATAAGTTCGCAGCTGTTATTCGTGATGTATTGCTTGATCCTGGAATGCGCTCACCGTTGATAAAGCTCCCAATTGTGTTGATAAGACAGGTCGGGCTGTACGTGTCCAAAAGTAACATTGGCAAACGTATAGGAATGTGTAATCTTCGTCACATTTTTGAGAAGCCGTGTAATGTAATTAAGTCGTAGAGTGTAGTGAAACGTGTCATGTAATTTTAATTGTACATGAGCATACAATTTCATCTCAATTGTAATTCTCACATCTTTATCACTTATAGGACAATATGGATAATTTTGAAGATATGGATGTACGCAGTTTTGACAGCGGCTCGGGTTCGGACATTGCAGCTGCACTTGCAATTGAAGACGAAACGGCCACCCCCAAGGCCGATGCGAGTGTTGCGTACGCTAAGTATGCTTGGCTCGATGGCAAGTTCTACAATGTGGTTAAGGACAAACCAATTTCCAAAAACTCAGTCACAGGTGAATGCGTCAAATGCAAAAAGCATGTAAAAGGCCCACCTGCTGTATCGACTAATTTTAAATTGCATCTGAAGAGAGTATGTCATGAAATTTAGTAAGCAATTGTACTATGTCTTATAAAAATGCAATGAAATGTATCTTCACAGGCTCATCCAAGTGTCCACGATGAGTACAAGCAGTATCAAGCAGTGAAGAGATCGAAGATTGACGTTGACGACTCAAAAAATGACAAACGCATGCCACGCAATTTTGACGCTGATGTCTTTCATAGAAATGACGTAACCGAGAAGATTAACCCCGAGTGCTTTAACGGGGACTCTCATTTATTATCGCGTCATTTTCGGTGTGCTAGTCACACACTTAATTTAATCGCCACCACTGACTCGAGAAAAGTTATTGACTCCGTGCCCAAATTGAAGAAGATGCATAATATATCGCTTAAAAAGTGCAAATTAATTTGGAAGTCAGTACGTCTACAGCCTCTGTGCCGTGAAGACGTGTTTATTGTTTTGTTTACACAGCTAACTGATTTGCAGAAATAATTCAATTGCCTCTACTGTACCAACATGAGTAGAGGCGGGCTTGTAATAGACCCTAAGAGGAAAAGAGTAAGAAGCCCGGAAATTAACAGCACCAATAAAAAAACTGTGAACGTTTTTACAAATTACTGGTTAAGCAGCACAGTCAAATTGACAAATCGGTTCGAAAAGCTGGGCGAAGTTGTCGAAAATGAGCAAAGTACGTGCGAGGCGGCTGAGTCCGACGGACAACAAGAAGAGGACCCGGTACGCACGCAAAAGTCACCCCCGATATTTATATCACACGTGCCAAATATCAAACCTCTACAAGACGCATTGAACGAAGTAGCTCCCGATAGGTATTTAATTAAAAGCCTAGCAAACAACCAGGTGAAAGTACAACCAAAATCTTCATTAGACTACTTACCAATAATAACAATGCTAAAACAGAAAGATACCCGTTTCCATACTTACCAGCTGAAACAAGAGAAACCTTATAGAGTTGTTCTCAAGAACGTGCATCCTTCAACAAATACAGATGATATAAAAAAAGAACTACAAGAATTGGGACATAAAGTTATGCGCATCAGCAATATCCAGCAGCATATTACTCGTCGAGCCCTGCCGATGTTTTTCGTGGAGCTTAAAGTGGCCGAGAATAATAAAGAAATCTTCAATGTAAAACGCCTATTACATATGGTCGTCGCATTTGAACCGCCGAGAATACATCGCGAAATCCCCCAATGCATGAGATGTCAGCAGTACGGGCACAAAAAAAACTACTGCTTTAATAACCCGGTTTGCGTAAAATGCGCGGAGAATCATTTAACATCAGCTTGCAACATAACAAGCAAAACAAATCATGTAAAATGTGCAAACTGCGGTGGTGACCATCCGGCCAGCTATAAGGGTTGCCCAAAAAGAAAAGAATTGCAAAAGAAATTGTTCCCAGCTCTGAGAGAGAAAAGATTAGAAATTAATAGAACCACTTCCTCGCAAAAGCAAGACCAAAATGGAAATTTCTCCTCGGAGTTTTCTTCACCCAGGAACCAACGAAGAACAAATGTCTCTTACGCAAATGCCACGGCAAATGTAAATGGGTCAAATTCGGCGCACAATCTACAAGCTGACGACAACACAGGGTCAGTGAACCAACAGGAAAATATAGTAAACAACAACAAACTAGAAGTGATGATGGCTCAGCTTCTGTGTAGAATGGATACGATGATGAATCTTCTCACTTGCCTAATTAACAAGATTGGAAATGGAAAATAACTTTAAAATAGTTATATGGAATGCAAACGGTCTAGCTCGCAGAAGTCTGGAAGTAAAGAAATTTCTCGTTGAACAAAACATAGACATTATGCTGGTGTCAGAAACTCATTTTACCAACAAAAGTCATTTCTCCATGCCTAACTATATGTTCTATCATACCAATCATCCAGATGAAACAGCACACGGAGGCTCAGCTATAATAATTAAAACGCAAATCAAGCATCACGCTGCCGAAGAATATCGCCAGGAATATTTGCAAGCAACTACTGTTGTCATAGATGATTGGACTGGGCCTCTTGCAGTTTCGGCTATCTATTGTCCCCCGAAACACGCTATTGATCACACACTTTTCGAATCGTTCTTTTCTCAGCTAGGTCATCGTTTTCTGAGTGGCGGTGACTGGAATGCCAAGCACCCGTGGTGGGGATCTCGACTGCGAATCCCAACACTTAGAGGCAGACAACTGTATGAAGCAATTAAAAAATATAACTGTTTTAGCATCTCCACAGGCGAGCCAACATACTGGCCCTCGGATCCTCGAAGAGTCCGGACTTAATAGACTTTGCGATTGCCAGAGGAATTCATAAAAATAAAAATATCACTGCACGCACAAGTCTCGATTTAAGCTCGGATCACTCACCTGTCATTATTACTATTGATGCGCCATTAAAAACCACTCTACGCACAAGGACAAAAATTTGCTGGGCAATCAGCAGTGTCTGCAGCCTCCACCACCACAGTATTAAGCAATTGCCACCGTAAAGTTTCTAATCAAATAGAAGATAAGATCAGAGAAAAAAGAAGACTGAGGAAAATTTGGCAGTCCACCAGAAATGCTTATACTAAAAGAAAATTAAATAAAGCGATAAACGATCTCAAGGCCTTATTACTAGAAGAAAAAAACAACGATATTGCCAGCTACCTTCAAAAACTAACTCCGACCGAGGCTAATGATTACTCACTCTGGAAAGCAACCAAACGAATGAATAGACCGCAAAATTATATCGCTCCGATACGCAAAAATTCTGGAGACTAGGCCAGAACGGACCATTATAAGGGATTGGCCTTCGCGCTTCACCTGTAGAGTGTGTTCAAGCCCTATGACCGTGAAATCACGCGAGCAGAAGAACAAACATTGCTATCGCCGCCTGGTTACTCTCCACTCGACAATGATCCAATCTCACCAGTTAAACTGGCCGAAGTCATTGTTCTCGTTAAAAATATCAGAACAAAAAAAGCTCCAGGCTGCGATCAGATCACGGGTAAAATGCTCAAGAAACTACCTACAATTGCCTTGAGATTCATAACCATTGTACTCAATGCGTGCTTTCGGCTTTGCCCTTTCCCAGCACAGTGGAAAGAAGTGCAAATCATTCTCATACAAAAACCAGGGAAAGATGCAGGCATTGTATCATCATATAGACCAATAAGTCTGTTACCTATATTGTCTAAAATTGCTGAAAAAATCATACTCTCAAGAATGGACGAAATCATTAGAGCGAAAGAATTAATCCCTCATCACCAATTCGGATTTAGGAGCCATCACTCAACAATCGAGCAGGTAAATAGAATTGCCTCCAAAGTGCAAGAAGCATTTGAAAAAAAACACTACGTATCAGCAGTGTTTCTTGACGTTGCTCAAGCGTTTGATAAAGTTTGGCATGCAGGACTACTGTTTAAGATTCGCAAAAATTTTCCGATCAACTTGTACAAGCTACTCAAATCATACCTCGAAAATCGCACCTACCGAGTAAAAGTAAATTCAGAAATCACAGAGTTATATCAAATAAGAGCTGGTGTGCCCCAAGGTAGCGTGATAGGGCCCACTTTGTACCTACTATACACGGCTGATATTCCAACCTCGCCTGAAGTAATGACTGCCACATATGCAGACGATACAGCCATACTTGCGACCAGCATAAACGCACCTGAGGCGTCACATAATATACAAAACCATCTAAATAAACTCCAACAGTAGTTCAAAATATGGAGAATTAAAGTTAATGCCAACAAATCCTGCCATATAACTTTCACTCTGAGAAAAGGTGATTGTCCTCAGGTTAGTTTGTACGGAAACCCAATTCCTCAATCGGATGAAGTCAAATACCTCGGGTTGCATCTCGACCGACGGCTCACTTGGAAGACACACATATGGACAAAGCGAAAACAGCTGGGTCTAAAATTAAGACAATTCTACTGGCTGCTGGGTAGGAAATCATACCTTACACTGGAAAATAAAGTGCTAATTTACAAGAGCATTTTAAAGCCCGTTTGGTCATACGGCATTCAGCTGTGGGGAGCGGCCGCAAAATCCAACATAGATATCATCGAGCGATATCAAGCCAAAATGTTGCGTAGCATGGTGGACGCGCCGTGGTTTGTACCCAACGAGGTGATTCGTTGTGATCTAAGTGTCCCACTTGTTCGAGAAGAAATAAAAAGTGTCTTCTCAAGATACAAAAATAGACTTCACGAACACTCAAATCCGCTAGCACTAGAACTAAATATTCAGCCACCACCGTCAAGACTAAAGAGACGGCAACTTGAATAATAATTTTTATATAAAATTTCGTTTATTAACTCTATGTTAAAGCTCAATATCGTGTGAGATGAACTCTGGTTCATCCTCTGCCTCCTCCCTTCATATTTCATGTTAACACTACTTGCTTATTGTCTAATGTATACCTGACAGATTGCAATTAAAATTTGGTTGAAAAAAAAAAAAAAAAAAAAAAAAAAAAAAAATAAAAATTTGGAAGTCATTGAAGTCCGTGCAGAAAAGAGAGGCTTTGATGCACTTCATCGGTCAAAGTATCAAGCAACCGATCGTTACCCGCTGGAATTCTTGGTACGACGCTGTGCAGCAAATTGTTGACATTCAGGACTACATAGAAACCGAAACATTTTCCAAGATTATTGGCTTCAAGATAAATTTCAAGGACGCAGACATTTCGTATTTGCGGGATTATTTGAGTATTATGAAACCTGTTGCCAGCGCAATAGATACTCTGCAAGGTGATGAAAACTGCCATTATAGTCATCTCTTGCCCACGTTGATCACAGTACAGCAACGATGGATCGCGGAGCTTAATACCATTACCAACTCGTGTAGAGGCGTATACCATAATTTCATTGAGGGTTAAATGTCTGAACGCAGAGGCTCAATTGAACGTTGAGAAGCTCGTTCAGGTTTATAAGTGCCCAAGTGATACTGCAAACCCTCCTCCCATGAAAAGTACGTTCTTTTAATTCGGTGAAACATCCATGCCATGTGCACTTGACAACATCATATCCGTAAAGACGGGCAGTAATGAACTGTTGCGTTTTCTGGCAGAATCCATTAGCGATCGCATGGACGTTTTGAATAATTATCCAAAAGTCAATTATTCTTAAGATATAACACGATTTTGCCATCCTCGGCAGCAGTGAAGCGTTTGTTCTCGTACGCAACATTGCAGAATTTGCCAAAATATAAACGACTCACAGATTAGAAATTTGAAAAGAGAGTTATTTATAAAGTAAATGTTAAAAAATTATTTGCCTAATGTTATTGTATATGTTTTATTATTATGTATATTGTGTTTGTATGAAATTCAAGAAATGTATGACAATTGAAGTATATGTTGTTTGTTAAAACCAAGAAATAGCTACGTAAATGTGTGTTATAATTAATGTTTTTTGTATCATTTTTTCTATTTGTTGTTTTGTTTTTCTAATGGATGCTTGTCGATAGGCAATTGTGACAATAGTCTTCGAAAATAATGTGACATCTCATCGATGCAATGGATGACGTTTATTAGCGCGCTCCCGGGATGATCTGTGACGTCCGAGTCCCGGCGATGGCCCGCGCGTGTGTCGAGGATGGTGGAGGCGGGAAGGCGAAAGCAAAGACACGCCAACGTATTATTTTACGTAATTTCTTTCTCTCTTATTATCACTCCATAGACATAAGGTTTGTTATTGTAACAGCATTGCTATGCACTCATGTGATTATGATTTTGTATGTAAAACTAAAACAATAAAGTATACATAGTGTTTATACCTCGCACGAGGTCACAAACACTTTAATATAAAAAAAAAAAAAGCCAACGTATTAATTAATAATAAGTGTTTATTGGAGCACGACTCCGGAATGCGTCTCCGTGTCGTGACTCGATCGAACTCACTGAGGCTCGCCGCGCGAGCGAGTCCGCGGGCCGCTTACCCCTTCTCTCGGGCACATGCAGGGCCGTGCGCGACTGTGTCTGGCCTGCGTGTACGTTGCCGCTAACACTCGGCCATCCTACAGTTAACTCGTCCTCGAGTTAAGGGGTAGCTTTGGCGAACATACATTTTGCTTTGATTATTATTGTTTTACATAAACAGATATACATACAAATGATAACTTTTTTTTTTTGATTGATAAAAAAGCAAACAATTATTTTTTTGAAATACTAAAATTAAATGACATAAAAAAATGTTAATAAACATGTTTTAAAATGTAAATAATAAAAAAGGTTTCATTAATTCAAAACAAAATCTTGATAGTGTTGAGGTAAGTTCTTTCTTCTCATTGGTCTTGAATTTTTATCTTGTTCATCTGAGCTTGAAATTTCCTTGATTTTTGAAGACAATGACTCATCTGAGTTTGTTTCTTCATCGGTCGAATTGTCATCACTTACTGGGTCATTTTCTACACATGGTTTCCATTGCTTGAGTTGCGACACATGTGCGGTGGATGTATAACGACTGCCTTTTTGAGCTGGGTTGAGATCAGTAATACCATACGTGTCACCTGGGAGAATCTTGTAAATAATAAACGGTCCTTTGAACTTTTGTAGAAGCTTTGTGCTTTCACCTGTGGCAACTGGATTAGATTGCATGTACACTATGTCGCCTATGTTATAAAAGGTCGTACTGTAGCGTTTCTTATCGTAGTACTCCTTGTATTTTGACTGTTCTTTAACGATAGATTCTCTTACTCCCTCGTGAAGCTCTTCTGGCGGCGTATAATTTTCTTCCTGCACAGTGAGAGTTCTCATAAGGCCTTCGTTATAGCGATGTTTATATCCATACAATACTTCAAAGGGTGTTTTATCTGTGCTTTTGTTAAACGTCGTATTTAGACACATTTCTACTTTCTTGATCTCAGAGTCCCAATGTTTGTCGTTATCTTTTTCATTCATAGCTTGAATTACAGGTACGAGTGTTCTATTGACTCTTTCAACTTGCCCATTTGCCTGAGCGTGTCTAGGCGAGTTTAAGGTGTGTCGAATGCCGTGTTTTTTACAAAAATCTTCAAAGCTGTGTGATGTAAAGCACGTGCCTCTATCTGAGATTATTCTGTCTGGAGCTCCGTAAAGAATACAGAAGTTCTCCAATATCTTAATGACTTGATCACTCTTGGTATCTCTGCAGGGTTCAAGAATGACGTATTTGGTAAAGTTATCGACCAATACTAGAATATACTTGTTTCTTTTGGAGCTTGTCACTAGCGGTCCAATGTGGTCTATGTGTATAATTTGGAAAGGTCTTTCACTCGGTGGCATTGGATGTAGAATTCCTTGCTTTTTACCTGTCATAGTCTTGTTCGTAATGCAATAGATGCAAGCTTTGATGTGTTGCCTTGCATACCGTCGCATCCCCGGAAAGAAATAAAATTCTTGCATTTTCCTGAGCGTACGATCTGGTCCAAAGTGTCCGTGTAGGTCGTGGAAGCGAACGATCATGGCTTTTCTCATTGATTTTGGAATTACAAATTTTCTCTGTCCATCGACTAACTTAAATAAAATTCCATTGCTTAGCTCATAATCTTGTACTTCTGATACTTCATTTTTCGTTCGTTCGGATGCATCTTTGCGTAAAATTTCAATTTTGTGTTGCACTGCCTCGTCGGAGAATTGGTAGAGTAGGACTTCGTCGGTGTCATTGGCAATTGTAAAAACTGTTGAATCTTCACACTTGTCTTGGGGAAAAGCACGACTTAAAGCATCTACGTGCTGCATCCTTTCGCCCGGTCGGTGCCTTATCTCGCAATCATACTCACTGAGCGCGTTCTGCCACCTTATAAACTGTGGATTTTGTGTCTTCTTTACATTGATGTGAATAAGCGCTCTGCAGTCAGTATATACAACAAATTTTATATTAATCAGCCAATTGCGCAGCCTTTCTACCGTCCAAATTAAGCTCAACATCTCGAGCTTGCTAGAGTGATAATTTTTCTCCGCTTGGCTAGTACTTTGACTTACAGCGTACACTGAGTGCAGGTTTCCATCATCACCTCGCTGCAGTAACATTCCTGCCAGTCCAGCTGCAGAAGCGTCTGTATGCACTTCGGTCTCTCTTTTAGGGTCGAACAGCTGCAATATAGGTTTTTCTGTAAGCTTTGTCTTCAGCAGATGAAATGCATTTTCTTCTTCAGTTTTCCATGTGAATTTGACGTTTGCTTTCAACAAATTATATAAAGGTTGAGCAATCCAAGCGAAACGTGGTACGAAACGACGAAAGAAGCTTACGAGACCCAAAAATCGTCTGAGCTGGTGGATACTTTTTGGAGTTGGGTAGTTTTCTATTGCAGCGACTTTTAATCTGCCTGCAGAAACTCCTTTTGCGGACAGTTCTAGTCCAAGGTAAGTAATTTTTTCTTGCAGAAATCCACATTTTGACAGCTTTATTGTCAAGCGAGCACGTCGGAGACACTCCAATACGTGCCGAAGTCTCAGCAAAAGCGTTTCCCACGAGCTTGCGGCGATAAGGATGTCGTCGAGATAATGGAGCACTACGTCGTTGCGAACCGGCTCCAGCGTTTTCTTCATTAATTTGGAAAAATAAAACGGCGCATTGGTGAGGCCAAATATCATTTTCGTAAACTGACCAGTTTCATCTGGCGTCACAAATGCCGTCTTCTCTTGCGCTTCCTTAGCCAACGGTACTTGAAGGTAGCCATGTGCTAAATCCAAGATGATGAAAAGCTTGTTCTCGCTGCGTAGTTGAGCCAAGTGATCCTCAATGTTTGGCAGAGGAAAACTCCGTTTTTCTGTTTGCTGATTGAGGAGCCTGTAATCCACTACCAGCCTGTCTTCGCCGTTCTTTTTTTTGAAGATAAGCACAGGACTAGCATACGGCGAATCGGTCTCCGTGCATATTCCTAGGCGTTTCCACTCACTGACAATGGCTTTCATACGCTCTCTCTCTGCTTTGCTGGCTGGGTACGGCTTTCGATTTACTGGTTTGCTCCCAGGGAGCTCCTTTATGTCCATCTCGATTAGACTTGTACATCCCAGCTCTTCAATCGACATGGCAATGGTGTCTCGAAATTCGTTGAGGAGCTTGATCAATTCTCGCTTTGCCTCGATCGGTTGATTTTCTCCAATTACGACGTCAGCTTCCGTGATAACTTGCTTCTTTGTTGCCAACAGAGGCGGTGCTTCGGCTAATTCTCCTCTGTCTGGAAAATTTTCTCCTTTGAGCAGCATCACCGGTTTCTCACTAAAATTAAACAGAGGCAATGAGACGTTTCGTTCAGCATTATCTATGCACACAAAGTTGACTGAGTTGAGTAAAAGCTGATTATTTTCCTTGACTTGCAAGGTGTCGTAGTATGTCGCTTCCTCCTGAGCTAACTGATCCAAATCATACATAAACTTGAACGTGTACTTGTTTTTGCTGAACTTGATGAAGGGCAGCTCGGTCTAAGAACGTCCAACGAGCAGTGGCATTGGCTTGCAGTCATCTGGCACTACTCGCACTGGTACATTATCAGCCTTGACTCCATCGATGCTCAATGAACAGTTTACAAACCCTATGGTGTTGATTTGATACTCCTTTGGACCATAGCAACGTAGTTTTAATTTATCCTTGATGAGCCGCAATCCCAACTGAAGTGCTGATGATGCCTTGATAATGCAGTCTGAACTAACTTGATCAATGAAAGCTTTGATTTCCTGTCCATCGAGCTCTGCATCTTTGAAGTACTTCAGTGCAGCATCTGCTGTGGCACTGTCGATTTTTGCAATTACTCGATCATCTTTGGGTTGAGCTGAAGGTGTAGACTTCGATGAGGTTGACTGTATGTTTTTCTTTTCATTTGTTTCGGTAGGACAGTCCTTTGAAATGTGTCCGTAGTAGTTAAAAGAGTAGCACTTCAGCTCTCCTTTCTCGTTGCGAGCTGGTGCCTTTCTAGCTGAATTTCTGCTTCGTGAATCTTTGTCGCTGTTTCTGGTCGGTGATTTTTTTCTTTCACTGACGTCCGATTTTTCTTCAGTTGAAGTGGCTCTCGATGCATAATCCGATTTCGAATTCTTTTTGTCGTAGCTCTGCGAGATGATTCGTTGCTGTTTCTTTAAATCATGCAGCAACTCATCGTCGTCCATATGATTACGTGGAGCGACGACGTTGCGCAATTCTCTCGACCATAGCCCGATAATGATTTGCTCACGAGCATCGTCGAATTTCATGTGTACTTCGTCACACAGTTTCATCTTCTCATGGAAATAAGTACTTATCTTTTCTCATTTTTGTTGCACTCGCGCTGACATGCGCGTCCATGCGTCTGTCAAACTGTCGATGCCGATGAATGTTTTGACAAATGCCGCTTTGAAAGTTGCCCAAGAATTCACATTCTTCTTGCGAGCGAGCCAGTGACGTGCCCCACCGCGGAGATGCGAGCGATCCGTCTCGTATGCGTACGAGTCTGGCCAGTGGTGCAATTCTCGTCTGCTGGAGATACCGCGCAACCACTCTCTCGCTGCTGCGTTGCTTTCTTCGCCGTTGAATGTTCGAATGTCCTTGCTCAAATCCGGCACGATGTGATATGCTGTCGTTGCCGCTGTTGGCGCGCTGGAATTTACATTGGGAGACTGCATGAATTGGGTGGCGAGTTTTTCATATTTTTCTTCCTGCTCACGAAGTCGTTGATCTCGTCGCTCTTCGTAGCTCATAAGAAGCTTCACTAGGTCAGTGACATTTACAGTGTCTTGTTTTGAGCTGGCTGCATGTTGTTCCGTTCTGCGCTGCTCCAATCTGTGCTGCTCTGCGTACTGCTGCTCCGTTTCGCGCCGTTCATGTCGTCTGAACCTGTCGCGCTCGTTGTTCATGGTTGTGTTGCAAGTTAGGTACGCCGTTTCGTCGTCATTCGATGTGTATGGCGCATACGGCGGATACCGCGCATACGGCCGTTGTAGGCTAGGATTGTGCATACGAACCGACTGAGAGTAGGCGCCCTCTGACGGCGGATACAAGTCACCATAAGCCGAGAAAACGGCGGGCTCGGGTGACTCCATTTCTGGTAACCCTCTCCCAATCGATGCTGGTTCTGAGAATTGTTGACGACGTGCGTTTTGCATCGCGTACCTTGGCCTTGTATCGAGCGTATCGATAAGATGTCTGTCCTCGGCGTTGAGTTCCCATACCATCCTTCTATCCTGCTCGTACAGGTCGTTTGAGTCCCACGACAGACTCGACAGCGTTGATAGCGTTGGCGAACTCCGATGCCCGTTTGAGACGCTTCTTGCTCCGTCTCGTCGGAGATGTGCGTTTCTCGAATCATTGCGGTTGCCGGCGCTCATCTTTTCCAAAACGTTTCACTACACTTGACCCTTGGCCACACACAAAAAGAACACGAAGCAAAAAAAATGTTCGCTCTCAGGTGCGTACGTTGCCCTACGTTTGGCAAGCAGTGACGGAAAAGTCAACGCGCGGCAAGATGGCGGCTTGCTCCGTTTTTCGCAAAAGGCTTGCTAATCCCACTTCTGAAATATTAGCGCGCTCCCGGGATGCTCTGTGACGTCCGAGTCCCGGAGATGGCCCGCGCGTGTGTCGAGGATGGTGGAGGCGGGAAGGCGAAAGCAAAGACACGCCAACGTATTAATTAATAATAAGTGTTTATTGGAGCATGACTCCGGAATGCGTCTCCGTGTCGAGACTGGATCGAACTCACTGAGGCTCGCCGTGCGAGCGAGTCCACGGGCCGCTTACCCCTTCTCTCGGGCACATGCAGGGCCGTGCGCGACTGTACCTGGCCTGCGTGTACGTTGCCGCTAACACGTTTTTGTTATTGACCTGTTCTTTTTGTTAATTTTCAATTGTTATCGAATAATGAACAAATATTACGTTGCTGTAAATTTTGTCGCATGTTCAATAAATTATATGGCTCTTTACAGATTATATAAGCACTGTTCTATTATTATCCACACCTTACATTTAGTCGAAAAAATCGCGCATATCGTGACATTTTGTGTTTGTATATTACGAGGTTGCAAGGGCGCTTCTTTCCGCAACGGCCTGCATGATTCTTCAGTGCCCTGCTTAGCAAGTTATTCTTCTGTTTCGTTCATCAAAACTGCCGTTTCAGTAATATGAATAACACTTAAGTGTTACACGTCCCACGGCATCATGAGAGTGGGTTCCGACTTTTCGACTGTCGCCGAATTGTTACTGTCACAAGTAACTGCGTTGATTGTGAATGATTGTCGGACAAGGGCGAAAATAAAATAATGCGTGTATACATTTTAACGAGTCATATCATTTATTGAACATTCATCATAAGAAACATTATGTATGACATATCCAGTATACCATCAATTGGAAAAAAAATTAACAGAAACAACGGAAAAAAATTATTACATTGTATCACACTACTTTCGATATCACATTATTTTTTAACATAAACATTACATTTTCTTGTCTATACGCATCTATTAAAAAATCAAAACAAAAACTTGAAAAATAAATTAATTTCCAGGCCACATATGTCACGCCACATGCTACTTTAATTTCAGCTACGTACATAGACACGGAAAATCTACGTTTTTAACGAACAACGCAGAGTACAAATATAATTCACTTAAGACACAATAAACAACTTGAACAAGAACTATATCAATTAAACAATTGAGATCCACATGAAATATACGTGTCAAAACACAAAAACATTCAAACAATCAATTGTAATATGCCAATTGCGTATTTCGGTCTACTCCTATTTCAAATCTATTGCCTGTTTCATAATACTCATTCGATGAATGAACGAATATATTCCGTAATCTAACTTATGTCTCTGGCTGAAACAATAATATTGATATTAATTATTTGTACTGCATTAATGTATATTATAAATATTTTACCATAATTACTCCACGTAATCGATTTGCATCACAACATTTTGCTACGCAACGTATCCTCAATCGCGAGGAATTGATAACATCAAAATAGAATATGCGGGTAGGTTGCTGGTTCAATACGAGATCTTGTAGAGGGGAGACGCATACAACCCTTCCCTCGAATGTACTGAAATATCTAAAAATTACAGCGATTATTTATGATCTATACGTACAGATTTTTGTACGGTAGCAAAAAAATTGAACTTCTACAGATTTTTGTACGGTTGCCGAAATTACGCAGGATGCCACATAATTATCATGCAATGTATTTGAAGAAAATTATTTGAAGAAAATTGCTTCATTGTTGATAGTTATCAGTTTGGGTTGGTTACGTACGACACGAATTTCTGTAATACACTGAGACAAAGATGTAGTGATAGAATTGCTTCCCCTCTATTATTTCAGTTCCCCACTGATAAGACATTACACGCCTGGTAATCAATGTAGTAGAAATCCACAATATCGTAATACGTAGTACTAACCGTAACTTGTATAAACTATATTATTGGTAATTTGAAATTTTCCCACAAACACTGATAATGCAATTGATTGAAATAGTGAAGATTTATTTAATAATAGAAAGAAATATTACAATGTAAGTTTAACAGTGATAGGCGAGGTGTTCTCCATTGAGACTCGGCGATATCTGTTCGCTCGCATGAAGCGCACGCACACGCGGCACACACACACACATACAGGTGAGAGCCACCGGCGGCAGAACGGAGCAGAGAAAACTGTATACAACGAGACAATCTATCTCTTTGCTCTAACAAACACAAGCACATAACAGCCAGTACATAATGTTTCATTGTACATTTAGCTTTTATATTAAAAATTGTATTTACAATTATACATACATCTATAAAATTTAATTGTACATTATTTTTAAATGAAGGATTGAAAATTAAAATTCATTTATCAATCGAAAACGTTCTCCATCAAAATTTAAATTACATATCAATTTGAAAAATTTTCGATTAATAATGCAAATTATTTTCAATTCGAAACCTGTCTGTTTCGTCGAGAATTAAGATTAATTCTGAATTCTCGTAATTCATGTGTAGAAAGGGTATGGTAAATAAAACACGCGTTTAAGAGGAAAAAACTGTGAAAAAACCTCTCTTTATTTGTATCGATTTCTAAACGAATTCGTTGTGGTCAGTGCGTGACTGTAGTCAAAACTAGACTGTGCTCGTTGCAGCTTAGAGCCGCCGAACGACAATGTCTTTTCGACATTGGGGATACATACGCACACCACAGCTGTGAGATAAACGCGCACCACGCGGACAAGTTACGACGCGTAAGTCAAGTTCGTAAGCGTAAACAAAAGAACACTACTCGCGTGCCGGCCGGCGTCTCGTAAAATATCGATATTAAAGTATTTGTAACGCGAACCCGAATTATGCGCTTCTCACTGCCGTTGTTGTAAACCATGGTGTATGTATGTACCTTGGAGAGAACCGAACACTGTTACATTAGAAATTACAATTAATTTGCAATTTAAAAATTTGTAAATTGATACTAAATTTTCATTTCTAATCGGAAAATTTTTTGAATTGAAATTAGATTGAATTTTTAATCGCGGCCTGAGGACATTAAAAATTTCTTTTAATCGGTTAATTTCGTCCAATTTGATTGATTTTTTAATTGATTAAATGCAACTCTGCAATCCATCCATCACTGGCTTTGAAATCATGAACATTCAAATTAGCTGCAAAGTACCGAGCCTTTTATTTCAAAATATGAGAAGATACTGGCATGTTTTGACTTCTGCAATTAGTAAACCACTGTAACAAACAATGCTCAACTTCCGGATATTGTGGTTTTCTATCACGTTTGCTTTTCAAGTTCTCTGATTTGCCAGACAAAGAATCTTTTTTCTTGAGGATTGACGTAATTGAAGATGCAGCAATACAAAATCTAGCTGCCACATTCTTCTGTTTCTTGCCATTGGCTACATCTTCGATAATCTCGTTTTTTTCCTTGATGGTAAAAGATTTATGTTCGGTTCTTTTTTTGCTACTTGTACAAGACATCTTGGTTTAATAATGATTTAACGGCTACAATTACGAACAAAGATCAAATGACGAATGTAAACATGTAAACATACTTATGAGTATCGATGTGTTATAATTTCGATATTTCAAACTCAATAAGTAAACAAAGTTATGTATACTGAAAAATTTTCATCTGAAAAAATACGAATTATCCAGGGGATCAAAATCCATTGTAAAAGTATGAATTATCGCGATTTTTTCAAGGGACCAGAGGTTTGATACGAATTATCGCGAGATACGAATTATCACGATACGAATTATCGAGCTTCGACTGTATATATTAGATAGATATTGTTGCGTGCGAACCACAGCGTCCTCTCTTGTCGCCAGGGCGGCCGGGAAGACGTCTGACTGTTAGTCCTCGCCTGCAAGGGCAGTGCGGCCGACTAATACATGTGATCGGAGTCATTTTTTCCTTTCTCCCGTCTTGTGTATACGATTTTTCTTCATACCTTGGCATTACTCGGCTGAGCCTGGGCCGATAATTTCACGTGCTCCAGAGGCTTTCTACTTTTTCACTCTCTAGGCATGTATTATACAATTTAAAAAAAAAAACAACCTCAAAAGGCAACTAAAATTTTATCATGCAGTAAAATATGTACTATGATATTTTTAATTCTTTTTCAATAGTATTTTTTTATATTTTTCATTCTTAAGAAATTATGACAGGCATAAAATTTAACTTCACTTAAGCACTTAACGATTAACTTTCTACTAACTTTAACTCAAATGATAAAATTTGGATAACTCAATAATCTATTAATTATATGGTTTTAGCTGGAAAAGATAACCTACACACATCGGATGAGTCTGCTGATGAGCTGATGCCTCTTGAAATGTATGTTCCAAATCAACAGCAATGGTTGGGATTACGGTCTGACTCTATATTTACAGTTAAAACTCCATGTTATTTCAATTGTAAACAATGAGCATAAAAATGGTCAATAAATAATCATTGAACATATTTTGAACGAACAAATTGTCTTCATAATTGAGCTCAGTAAAAATATAACTTCCACATAAAATACTTTTTGATCCGAAAATGTATAATAACAATAAATATCTTTTATTGTTAACTTTTTTAAAGCAATTATTCGATACAATTTTTGAATTTGAACGGCAATTGATATCAGAAAAAAGCCATACAGTCATCTAACCCTTACGAAAATCGTTTCTTCTAGAAAAATTGATAAAATTGTTTAAACTTCTATAAACTTTTATTTATTGATTGTAACGGGGAATGCCTTGCAGAAGAGCCGGCTAGCTCGAATATGGTCAAAAACCCGCGTTGCACAATACAGCTCGTCGATTCGTTGCTTCGACGAGCTCTGGTGATGGTCTCGCGTACCGATGCTCGACGAGCCGTTGCTCCTCGAGTAATCGCGTTGCTGAAAAGGGTTGAATATGCGATGCGAAATAAATATTACTCGCGATTTAATAAAAATGAAATAAAGCGATTTATTCGCATGAAAATTAATTAGTAATAATTCGATTAAATTAGGGCCGCACGCACGCTCGCAATGAATACAATAGACATTCGGTCGCTTACTCGTCGCTGACAAAGTCGTCTGTAGGATCCACTCGCACAGGGTCGTCGCTCGAGGTGGATCCCCGTTGGTTCGTTCGCACGCAAAGTTCACAAACACAGTTTGACGCTCGGACACGAAGTAAGGGTTCGCGCGCTACGATGATCGATCGTAGGTCCCTCGATTATTTATTATCGTCTGCTCGTCGTACTTACTGTACGACGAGCCGCGCAAGCTACTTTTCTGTAAATTCAAATCCGCGCTCACGACTTAACGCGCGAATTATAATTCCGCGTTACATGATATAAACATTGAGATTTGAGACTGTAATAAAAGTTAATTAAAGTTTATAGAAGTTGATAAAATTCTATAACAGTTAATATTATTTTAAAGTTTTTTTTCATTTTCCAGTTACAATGATCTCAACTTTTATAAAAAGTTATGATATGTTACTTAAAAGTATTTCATGTTTATAAAAGATGATGAAAGATAATAAAAGTTTATATTTCCATTTAACAATTTCAAATTCTGAAAAAATGAAAATGAGCTTTTGAACCAGACGTTGTACGATAATTTAGTTTACATATTCGTAAACTACGCAGAATTTTGAACAAATGTCTATAAGAGTCATGTATGCAAGGATGTGTGACATTACATTTGTTGGTAGGGAACGATTATAACTTTCAAACGAAGAGATATTTTTCTTGATGAGCTTGGGCTTATTTTCTAGGATATGTGACGCTGCCGCCGCCACCGCCGGTCATGGAGAGCAACAACAGCGAGGTTATGCCACCGATGCAGATACTGCTTCTCCACGATACGTCAATCGCGTGGCCATGAAGCTTCCAGCTTTTTGGATGGATAAACCAGCCATTTAGTTGGCCCAGGCGGAAGCTCAGTTTGCGCTAGCTGACGTCACCGTGGAGCTGACTAAGTACTACCACATTATCTCGCAATCGGAAGATTGTGCGGCATCAGAAGTTGAAGACATCATTAGCAGTCCTCACTCTGCTCACCCTGAACTTTCTTTCGAGCAACTTTTCGACTTGGCGGACAAAATTGTCGATATTTTCCGTGCCATTGGTACGCGATGTTGCTGAAAATCCTGAGCAAGTACTCGCATTAAACGATTCTCATCAAGTCTCATTAGAAAACTTACTTTTGAAGTTAGTGCGCTATGTACCCGTCAGTATGAGCGATCGCTAAATCGCTGTCTCGAGCGATCGCCAACTCGTCGTTACGAGCGATCGCAAGACCGTCGCAACCGCAACCGATCTGCCAGCTCTCGAAGATCCCCAAGAGATTTATGTTGGTGTCATTATGGTTTTGGAGATCAAGCAGATAAATGCGTATCACCATGTAAGGAAAACTCGAATGGCCGTTAGTAGCGGCGGATGACTGTTCTATAGTTCATAGCCGCTTATTCGTTACGGATAACGATAAAAAGAAAAGTTTCCTGGCAGACACTGGGTCGGACTTGGGCTGTTTTCCGAAACGCTTTACTCGAGATCGTCGTGCTGTTACAGATTTTTAACTTTGCGCCGCTAACAACAGCCTCATCAAAACGTACGGCTATATCGAACTCGAGCTCAATTTCGGCTTACGGAGAGATTATTGGTGGAAATTCATTGTGGCTGACGTTTTGACACCGATTTTGGGCTCGGATTTTCTCGCACATTTTCATTTGCTGCCAGATTGTCGTAACAAATGTTTAATAGATTCAGTTACTGGCATTAATGTGCCGGCATCTCTTCGTCGTTTTTCGCAGCTTAGCGTCAAGATGATCGAGGTGAGTCATGAATACTCGGACATTCTAGCAGAATTTCCTAAGCTTACCCTTCCGCCCGTCTGGCCCAGAGCAATTAAACACGATACTGTTCATCATATCAGAACAACGCCAGGCCCACCAATATCGTCTCGTTTTCGCCGTCTAGCCGGAGAGAAGTTAATGATTGCGAAGAACGAATTCGACCATATGTTAGACTCGGCATTTGTTGTCCTTCTTGTCGGAAGCCTTTGCATAAATGCGCAATCAGCGCGGGTTCACGAGCTCTGCCGTGCCGACCGTTACGCGAGCGCCACAGAAGGTTTGCTGTGCGGGCCTCTCTCCTTCTTCTCGCACGCTCGGCGCCCCCCCTTATGTCTGAGATTCAGTTCAGTGCCTAACCGCCTAGAAAACAGAGCTCCTATACTTTTGTATTCACAACCTTAAAAACCTTTCCTTTTATAATAAACGCACATAGTTTTTTACATTAAACTCGTGTTTAATATTGTTTATTGTAACTCCTATCACCTTTAGCCACAGTAATTGCAATACTTCTGAAAGCCCTTGGTCTTCCCCCCTGCACCTCGCCTTTTGGATCTAATGGTTGGCGACCTTGCGAAGATTTCGAGTTCTCAATAGCAGAACTTTGCCAGATCGTTACCCGGTTCGCCATATCCACGACTTCGTGAATAACATCGTCGGATGTCAATTTTTTTCGACAATTGATTTTGTGAAGACTCATCAACAGATTCCTGTACATTCAGATGACGTTTGCAAGACACTGATTACAACACCGTTTGGATTGTATGAATTTTCTTTTATGCCATTCGGTTTGAAAAATGCTGGTCAGACATTTCAACGCTTCATGGACGAAGTAACACGAGGCTTGCCTTTTTGCTTTATCTACACTAGACGTTTAAGACGCGCTCCACGCGTATCAATTTTTTTATTTGTGTTTTGAGGTTAGTTTAAGATTCAGAAATAGTTCAGAAATAGTACGTTTCAAACGCGCTTAACGCGCGTCAATTTTTTCATTCGAATTTTGAGGTTACTCAAGTACTAACTGTCTGTTGACAGTTAGCAGCACAGGCACTCGTATAGAGTCGGCTCGCGTCGGGCGTCGTCGTCAGTGTCAGCCAATCAGAGATCGTTTCACGCGGCTTCACTTTTCGGCCGTTCTCTTTTTTATAAGTAGATTTGCGGCGACGCACTTCAAGTCGTTCTTGCATGTACAATCCAACATTCCTATTGATTGTACATTGCTTTTTGTTTTGTTGTTGCTCGGGGGATAAATAAATTCCTCTCCCCGAGTTAGTTACGTTACGACTGCCACACCGAGAGGAACTCAATAAAAGGCTCTTGATACTCTCAACAATATTTGTCGTTATTACACGTAGCTACAAATTTGGTGACCCCGACGTGATAACG
Source organism: Trichogramma pretiosum (assembly GCF_000599845.2). Classification (NCBI taxonomy): domain Eukaryota; kingdom Metazoa; phylum Arthropoda; class Insecta; order Hymenoptera; family Trichogrammatidae; genus Trichogramma; species Trichogramma pretiosum. Next base: position 48,009 of record NW_019640838.1, on the reverse strand, counting down.
ATTATACGTTGATTTTTTTTATTTATTATTCGCCATGGTCCTGGACCGCGACAACGATCGCGATCAGCGCTACGCGCACCGACAGCTCGAGCAGCAACGCCTCGAGCAGCAGCAAGCTTTGGACATCGTCGCAGGGGATTTGGCAGCAGCAGGAGGCTTGGCAGCCGCAGCAGACTTGGCAGCAGCACAAGGTTTGGCAGCTGCAGGAGGATTGGCAGCGGGAGGAGCCCTTCCACGACTTCAACCGCAACAAAATTTTCCACTGGCTAATCTTGGTGCCGTTGGATTTGGAGCGCCTCAGGTTCACCGTGTAGCAGTGCGTTTGCCAACCTTTTGGTTAGACAAGCCGGCTGTCTGGTTCGCGCAAGCAGAAGCGCAGTTCGCTCTCGGCAACATCACCACGGAGCTGACGAAATATTATCATGTCATCTCGCAACTCGACGTCCGTGCTGCTGCAGAAGTCGAGGACATCATAACCAACCCGCCGGTAATTGAGCCGTACACTCATCTACGACAACAGTTGATCGATCGACTGTCATCATCGGAAGAGCAGCGCGTCCGTCAGCTACTGCACGACGAAGAGCTCGGTGATCGTAAGCCATCACAATTTTTGCGACACCTGAAATCGCTGGCTGGTCCAACACCGCTGCAACCGAATCTCCTACGTCATTTGTGGCTGAGACGACTACCCCCGCACGTCCAAACTGTAATGTATTTGTGATTAATAACTCAACACATTAGTTGTAAGTTTAAGTATTTATTAAATAGTTCTAACAATGGAAATGAAATACAATATGGAATGAGGCGCGTGCTGCTTGTGTCGCGGTCCAAGCCTGAGTGAGTGCTTACAAGCGAGCGACGGCGTTCGAACTCTCACGCACGCTAGCTTATCTTTCATCTTACATACATGACACAAACTGTGTTGACAACTCGACCTGAGCTTTCGTTGGAGCAACTTTCAGACTTGGCGGATAAAATCGTGGAAATCTCGCCGCTCTCCTCCGTTCATGCAGTTGAACATGTTTCTGAGCAAGTAAGCCTCACGAATGATTCGCTTATGGACGCTATTAAACAGCTAACTCTGGAGGTGAGCGCTCTCCGTTTTCGTCATCGTGAGAAGCCGCGAGCTCGTAGTCGCAGTCGCTCTCAAAGTTCTCGCCGAGATTTCCGTGGTTCAACAGAGAATCAGAAGGATTTGTGCTGGTACTGTCGTCGTTTCGGAGATGACGCCGAGAAATGTTTATGCGATGTAAAAAATGGCAAAAACAGTCAGTAGCGGCGACTGACTGTCCTTCGTCCAGCAGCCGCTTATTCGTTGTCGATCACTACACCAAGAAACAGTTCCTCGTCGACACTGGCTCGGATTTATGCTGTTTTCCGAAGCGTTTTCTTCGTTACCGTCGTGCTGTCGCGGACCTCCAACTCAGTGCAGCCAACAACAGCGTCATCAAGACCTATGGATACATAAATCTGAAACTCAACCTAGGTCTCAGGAGAGATTTCATGTGGAAATTCATCGTAGCTGACGTATCATCACCGATCCTCGGATCCGACTTTTTGGCTCATTATCATCTGCTTCCGGATTGCCGCGATAAGCTTTTAATCGATATGTCGACTGGTCTCAATGCCATTGGGCACCTGCGCCCGTCTATGGAATGCAGTGTAAAAGCGATCGTGAAGTCTCACGATTTCTCCGACATCATTGCCGATTACCCTGCTCTCACTCGTCCACCAGTTTGGCCTCGATCGATCAAACACGATACAGTGCACCATATCCGCACGTCTCCAGGGCCGCCTGTTTCTTGTCGTCCTCGTCGTCTCGCTCTTGAAAAATTCAAGATCGCAAAGGACGAATTTGATCAAATGCTACAACTTGGTGTTTGCCGTCCATCGGAGAGCCCTTGGTCATCGCCGTTGCATTTGGCACGGAAAGGCGCTAATAATTGGAGACCCTGCGGTGATTTTCGTTCCCTCAACAGCCGCACTCTACCCGATCGTTACCCTGTCAGACATATCCACGATTTTTCAAATGACATCGACGGCTGTGTGATTTTCTCTACGATTGACTTGGTAAAGGCGTACCAACAGATCCCTGTACACCCGGATGACATCTGTAAAACAGCAATCACGACACCTTTTGGCTTGTATGAATTTCCTTTTATGACTTTTGGATTAAAAAATGCAGGTCAAACTTTCCAACGCTTCATGGATGAAGTGACTCGTGGGCTTCCCTTTTGCTACGTGTATATCGACGATATTCTTGTGTATTCGCGAAGCAAAGAAGAGCACAAGCAGCATCTTCGTCAGTTATTTGCACGTTTACACGAATACGGCCTCGTTCTCAATGCTGATAAATGCAAGTTTGGTCTCGACTCCGTTCAATTTTTGGGCTACACAGTATCAACTGATGGTATTCGTCCCCCTGCTGAGCGTATTCAAGCAATCGTCGACTACCCTCTACCCAAGACGGCTCAAGGTTTGCGTCGTTTTATAGGGAAGTTCGATTTCTATCGTCGTTTCATTCCTCACGCGTCTGAACTCGAAGCACCTCTCCACGATGCGCTTAGCAATCCTCAGTTGAAAGGCTCTCAGCCGGTGCCTTGGTCACCGCAGCTTGAAGAAAGTTTTCAGCGTTGCAAGGAGGGCATCATCTCTCACGCGGTACTCGCTCATCCTCGTGTCGGAGCGCCCTTGGGCCTTTTTACCGACGCATCAGGCGTAGCTGTCGGCGCATGCTTGCAGCAATTTGTCGACCACGGGTGGCGCCCCTTGGCGTTCTTTTCCAAGAAATTGCCTTTGAAAGAATGCAGTTGGCCTGCATATTATCGTGAACTTTTGGCAGTGTACGAAGCAGTTCAACACTTTCGGCATAATTTGGAAGGATATTCGTTCAAGATTTATACAGATCATAAGCCACTCATCCACGCATTCACGCTCAAGAAAGAAAAATTACCACCGATCCAATTGAATCAGTTATCATTCATATCGCAGTTTACCACAGATATAGAATATATTGCTGGTTCAGACAACATCGTCGCGGACGCTCTCTCTCGCATAGAATGCGTAGCAGCAATCGAATCCACTTTAAATTACGAAGAATTATCGAAATCTCAAGACAGCGATGAACTCTTAAAGTCTTTTCTCGGTGATCCTCATTCTTCACTTCAACTACAACGAGTCACCTTGCCTGGATCTACAACATCAATTTTCTGCGACGTCTCAACTGGAAAACCACGACCTTTTCTGACGGCACCATTTCGACGTTCAGCATTTCAGAAAATTCACGATTTGAATCATCCAGGTGTGAAAAGTACTTATAAAATGATAAGTGCTCGTTTTGTGTGGCCTTCGATGCGAAAAGACTGTACTGCGTGGGCGAGGGCATGCATACCGTGCCAAAGGACTAAAATTACTCGACATGTTCATTCGCCGTTGGGAGTATTTTCGCAGCCGACTGAGAGATTTTCGCACATACATATTGATTTAATCGGCCCTCTGCCTACGATTCAATCTTATAGGTATTGTTTGACCATTATTGATCGATTTACCCGCTGGCCCGAAGTGTACCCTCTCAAGGATTCAACGAAGGAATCCGTTTGTAATGGTTTGCTCAATGCTTGGATTTCTCGCTTCGGGTGCCCCAATGTCGTCACTGCAGATCGAGGTGGACAATTTACGTCGCACATGTTCAAGGATTTCACTAGCGTTTTTGGCATTCACCTTCGATTAACGACCGCTTGGCACCCCCGGTCTAATGGCCTCATCGAAAATCTTCATCGACACCTCAAAGCAGCAATCATGTCGCATCAACACGAGGACTGGTTAGAAGCTTTGCCACTTGTTTTGCTAGGAATTCGAGCGTCATTCCAAGAAGATATTTCTGCGACTTCGAGCGAACTGGTTTACGGAGAACCTTTACGTCTACCGGGCGAATTTTTTAAATCCTCTGCACTGCCTGGCGGTAGTGATCCGTCTCAATTAGTCGCTCGATTACAGAGCATTTTCTCGCAGCTACAGCCTACTCCAACATCTCAGCACGGTACTCCTCGGGTGTTCGTCTACAAAGAACTGAAGGACTGCGAGTACGTGTTCCTTTGTGAAGGGCCATTTTTGAAAGCTTTGCAACCTCCGTATGCTGGCCCTTACGAAGTTTTGCGGCGTTCGGAGAAGACATTGGTGCTGAAAATCCGCGGAAAATCCACGACTGTTTCCGTGGATCGTGCGAAACCCGCATTTTTATTGGGCGATCAACCTCCGTCGACTACCTCACACGTCTTGGTTTGTGTCTCTACGCTTCCAGTCCCGCATCTCCATCATCATCTACGCGGCGGACTCGTCATGTTCATTTTGCACCCACTACCTAGCGTACAGTACTGCCTAGGGGGGTGGTGCGGCGACGCACTTCAAGTCGTTCTTGCATGTACAATCCAACATTCCTATTGATTGTACATTGCCTTTTGTTTTGTTGTTGCTCGGGGGATAAATAATTTCCTCTCCCCGAGTTAGTTACGTTACGACTGCCACACCGAGAGGAACTCAATAAAAGGCTCTTGATACTCTCAACAATATTTGTCGTTATTACACGTAGCTACAAATTGATGACATTTTTTTCTTTTTAAGATCCAAGGAAGAACATAGACAATATTTTCGTATAGGGGAGAATGGGTAATTGCGGCGCACTTAAGGGCTCAAAGGGGGCTTAAATAATTATATACTTCTATTTATAGTATTAAGCTAAAAAAGTGAAAAAAAATTTTTTTTCAGAAAACAGGCATAAGAGCCTTTTTCAATTCCCCATTAGAAAGTACTTTGTCCAATTAAATACTTACAAACAAATAGATTAACTTGTATCAGCCTATGACCCTTCAATGAAGAACATTGAGGATATCTAAGCTGTTTGTCGTAAGATTCTAAGTGATGGCTTGACACGACTAAGTTCTATGTCATTTCATTTTCTTCGATGGATCACTATCCATCAACGCAACCTCAAGCTAAGTATAAGATCAACTTTGACTACTTCCACATACAATTTAATAAAATATTTTATTCATTAATGATTATTTTTGATAAATTTAATATTTCAGTTGTTTGTTAAAAAAAGTAAGAAACTCGTGAGAGTATTTTATTTACACCTCTTCATAAATCCATATCCCAAAGAAGTAATCCAGGCAACGTGGAATCACTCGCTCATTCGCGAGGCTTATTTCACTGTGCCGCTTCATGGTCCTTCGACGCCGAATAATAATAGAAAAGTGTAATAATAACTGCAAATTCTGAAACGCACATTTGTGAGTGAAACTTATGATAATTTATTGTGACAGTCGTGAGGGCTAGAAAAAAGAAAAAAGAGTCACTGCGATCTACGCAACACAGCAAAGACCAACTATAGCTATCTTGTTAAAAGAGCTCCAAAATCACTGTTCAAGCCGACATTTTAATTTTGTGACGTTACACGTGAATAGGGGTGGGTGATATCTAAAAAAAGTATCGATACTTAAGAATCGATATTTGTATAGTATTTATTCTTAATGTATAGATACTTCACAAAAAGTATCGTACTATCGATACTTGTAATATGTTAATAATTTAAAAAGACAAAGGATTTTCAGAAATCAATTCAAAACTAGGCTTTTCCCAAATTTTCATTATGAGCTGTAATTTTTTTAAATTGCTTCGTGAAAATTTCAGGACAACACGTTTTAAAGATATTCATTTTATACTATTAAAAAAAGTAATTAATTTTAAAGTTTAGATTTTTAGAAACAAAAAAATTTTGGGTTATTGAACATTCAAATTGTTAGTTTAAATATAACATAACTTACAAATTATTTGACATTTCAATAATATTATTGTATATTAGCATCATATTTAAATTATATCCGGGTTTAAATTATTTTCTTGCATTCATTAATTTATGAACTATTAAAATTTTAATTTATAGTTTTAAATGCAACAGTTGCATTTTTTACATCCAATTATTCTTATCTCTTAAACTTAGGAAGAGCATCATTTTTAAATGATCTCCATTTAATTGATTCCTGATTTCTGATCAAAAAACATTACTAATTTCAATGGCCACATAAAGCGAAGTTTCTCAAACAACACCGGGAGACACTGGAGTTTTGTAAATATACTAACAAGGAGACTTTCTCACCTTCGGGTCACAGATCCTTGCCAAACTTTTTGTGGTGCTTTAGTACACCTAAAAAACATGTTCCATACTATTAGTTTATTCTCATAGGCCTTGGAAAGCTTAGGAGAAGTCAATGTATGAATATAATTTGTAACGAATATATTATTCGTTAGACTCTCTCCCGGCACTTGCTGTTGCATTTAATGATTATAAATATTATTTAATTCTATTTTAGCATGACGGATCGTCGATCGACGAGTCGCAGCACCGTTGGTGTGCGATGAGAGAAGGGAGAGAGATTTTTGGGGCTCACGTCTATTATGGAAGGGCCGCGAGTGGAGACTGTTATGAGCTGTTATACCGCTTATTACGTTAATAGGCATACGCTGGCCTTATTAATTAATTGTAAAGTCACGATTGCATATTCGGAAGAGGTTGAGCCTACGAGCCGGCTCTCGCGAGCGTAAGCAGAAGAACGTGAGTCGAAAACCACGGGACTCGAGCAGCGAGGAAGAGAAGCGCGTCGCGAGTAAATCGCAGCGTAAAGTTAAAACGCGAACAAAACCACCACGCGAGAGTTCGGCCAGCAGTAGCGAAGCGAGCGAGGCCGAGCAGAGAGTGAATCGTGCACGTGCGGGTCGTAAGATGGACAGATTGTTGCGTCGCGAAAAATTCATGAGGCTCCTCGCGAGCTACAAATTGAATTTTAAAAGCGGTGACAAAACGAAGGCGCAATTATTCTTAGAGCGTGTGAAAGAATTTCGAGATAGTGTGCCGATGACACTCACCGAATTTTTCGATGTCATGTCTTTCGCTTTTAACTCGGACGACAGCTCCGACCTATAGTATCGCACGCATAAGCGCCGTTTCGTCACTTTCGCGGGTTTCGAGACCGCGTTTAAAAACATGTACATCGGCCTATGCGACGAGGACGATATAATGGACGAGCTGCAGCACAGAGTGCAGGGCAAGACCGAGACGATCTCGGAGTACTTGACCTTCGTGCGGCACCTCGTGATGCAGTTCGACGAACCGCCGACCGAGAAGAAGCTGGCTCGTATGAATTAACCTTGTCAAGTTCAGTGGACTACAACATGAGTGGGATACGTTCAAGGCTTTGTTTACGTCCATGGTCAAGGATGCACCGATACTCATGCTGACACTTAAACTCTAGCACTTATTCGCGTGTGTGGAACGAAATGCGCTACGCACTATCAAAATCATAAAAGTGACTGGAGACAACTTTGACGTCGCTTGGACAGTGCTCAGCTGACGATACGAAAACAAAAGGTTACGGATATCTTTGTTTATGAAGCGTCTATTGTACATGTAGCCCAGCCACGTAAAAGTCAGTCGCCGAATATACCCGTCTGCCAGACACGTCCAACGAATGCTGCAGAGCTCTGCGTTCACTCGGTGAGCCTGTAGGTTACTGGAACTGCTGGTTCGTAAGCATCATCGTGTTTAATCTGGCCAGCGACACGCGTGAGAAGTGGGAACAGCATCTCCCAGCTGGTGACGCTTCGCCGACACATGATCACGTTGCATTTTTGGAAAATAAAGTGCAAGCACTCGATACTGCTCAATGATCCAATTCTAGTGTGCAACCACGCTCTGCAAAGAGCAACAAATGTCCAAACTCACACTCATCTAAGCTTGTTTCAGCTCACCATATGTCAAATTCAGATTCGTCTGCTCGGAGACAAACCCGCTGCTTGTTGTGTAGTGGCGAGCATCGCCTCGGCTCGTGCGCTGACTTCAACGGCGTTCTATAGAGTAATGATGGAAGTTTGTAAGAGAGCAAGGCTTGTGTTTCAATTGTCTTAGTAAAGCGCACAAAGGCGTGGACTGCACATCAGATTTCAGATGCCGCACTTGCCAACAGACACATCACTGAATTTCATCGAGGAAGTACGACTCAAGACTCTGCAACCTCATCAAACACAGATGCGAGCTCGCTGTCCAACTCGATGAGCACTCATGTTGCGACCGGTGCAGCAGTCGCTTCTCATAGTTCAAAAAACGAACGCGCGATAATGCTCGGCACTGCACGAGTAAGAACTGTCAACGGCCGCGGCGAGGAGCTCCTGGTCCACAAATGCTCGCGTTACCCAAAAAGTCAACGCCGCTCTCCGTGTCTAGAGTCGGTGGTCAAGTATCGGCTAAGACTAAAGCCTCTGTGTCAATGACACTGTACTCGACAATCTCGTTTTATGCTTCATTAAGTTTTACAGCTGCTGTACTTCCAAAAGTATCCACATTGCTACCAAAGCGTGCCATCGACGACACGCGTTGGCCTTACTTGAAAGGATTGGCACTGGCAGATCCTTTCTACGACACTCCGGCACCAGTCGACTGCCTCGTTGGTGCGGAGATTTACCCGGAGATCGTGAAAGTCGGATTGCGTAAAGGACCAATCGGCTCACCCATGGCTTACAACTCTATTTTTGGCTGGATCGTCACCGGACCCACCGTCATCCAGCAAGCTCATCCTGACGTTATCGGCTTATTCGAACTTGCCGTCGTGCCTATGGAATCGATAAGCTGCGAGCTTTGCAAGTTCCGGGAGCTTCAAGAGATACAAATCTCGTCGACGCTGACTCCTGCAGAAAGACAACCTAGCTCTTACGTTATTGACAAGCAGAGGTTTTTCCTCTCAAACGAAGACTAGCCAAGAATCTAGAGCTGGGACAATAGTATAGCAAATTTATGCAAGATTATGAAGATTTGCATCAAATGAGAAAAGCTAGCCAAGCACAGAGCAATGTTAAGACTGCTTGTATCCCGCACCACGCAGCAGACGGGAAAAAGCTGCACGTGGTTTCCCATGCATCGCAAGAAGCCAACAATGACAAATTACTCAACGATTTTCTTCACGTAGGAGGGCAATTACAGCCAGACATTTCAAACATCATCTTTCGCTGAAGACTAGGTTGCTACGTTTTTACAGCTGACATTATAAAAATGTACCGGCAAATTCGCATTCAAGAAGAAGACATGCCCTGGCTACGCATTCTCTGGCGCAAGAAACCCGAAAACCCAATTCAAGAGTACGAGCTTCTCACTGTCACGTACGGTACAGTGTGTGCGCCTTATCTCGCCTAACGAGTGATGCACCAACTGGCTATCGACGAGCAGGTTTAGCACCCGATAGAGTCGAAGATATTACAAGAGAATATGAACGTGGATGACGCCTTGGTGTCATGCAACAGCAGGACAAAAGCTATTCTAGCTCTCGTTGATCTGACAGAAATCCTGCGATCGGCAGGCATGGAGTTGGATGAATGGACAGCCAACTATGTCACACTGCTGCCTGAAGATTCACCATCGCTTCACATCAGAAATTTCGACGAAGACCAGAAATTGACGAGAGCTCCGTTGTAAACAAGCGTCACATACCCTCTAAAGTCGCCCGCATTTACAATCCTACAGGTTGGATAGCGCCTGTACATTATTTATGGCTTCACGGACATGAGTGGGATCAACTCGCCGATGCTGCCACAACAAACGAATGGCCCGACTTCCGACGCTAATTACCTGAACTGCAAGCTCTACGCATACCTCGATGGATGGGAACTCAAGACCTGCGACGCTTCATGGATTTTCAGATGCCTCTGAGCGAGCATTTGCAAGGGCCGTCTATCTCGTGAGCGAGAACAAGGCGCACTTGTTAGCTGCAAAGAGCAAGGTTTCTCCAATACATACAGTGAGTTTGTAACGACTTGAACTGTGCGAAGCTACTCTACTGTCACGTTTCATGTCAAAGATTCTCAAGGACCCGAGCACCTCCAACCCAACAGTATATTGTTGGACAGATTCGCAGATAGTAGTGGTATGGCTGCGAGCCCCTCTGAACACGTGGAAGACTATTGTGGCCAATCGAGTCAGTGAAGTGCACACTCTACTGCCAAATGCGTATTGGGGTCACATCGTGTCTAATCAGAATCCTGCCGACCTAGCCTCAAGAGGATGCACTCCTGAACAACTTAAGGATAATATTCTATGGTGGAGAGGCCTCCATGGATATTGTATCCTGTAAATTCCTAAAGATGTGAGGTGACTGCCAGCACTCAACTAGAAAGAAGGGCATAACCTCGCATGATTTTTATCTCTCGACAGCCTGTATTGAGTCATTGCCTACTGTCGGCGTTGGAAACATCACCTCGCCCCACCAGGTGAGCATAGGGTATTACCGTAAGGTAAGAAATAATTAGAAATGTGTGGTGAGGAAAGGGAGAACAACGAAAATAATTATTATCAGTCTCTTTTTGAGTCCTGAAAAGGACTGATTGTTCTCTTGAGTGTTCTGACTAGAAGTACGGATGCTCGGGATCGTATTCTAGTTCTGGCATGGAGGGTGCTGTTGGCTTTGGCTTAAAGAAGTCTCGTGCCCAACGTGGAAGTGGGAGGTGTAGAATTGGCCTAGATGTCGTTGTAGTCGATGGTGATGATCTGGGGTCGACGAAGCTTGATTCTTCTTCCTTAGGCGTTTCTTCGAGTTTCTCCTCAAACTCCTTCTCGATCTCTTCCTCGATCTTCTTTTCAAGCTCTCATCTACGAGCCCGAGATCTCCGCTGATATAGCCGCCTTCGTTCCTTCTGCTTCTCGGTCTTGGGCATGAGTCGAAATTATCTCTCTTTAGAAGTGCTTTTGATAGCTACCTTCTGTAGAATGATAATTCGACAGTAACCAATCAGTGAGAGAAGCAGTTGCAATAAACTCTGCTAGTCTCGTTGAAAGGCTCTTGTATTTATCAATCAATGAAAAATAACAAGTTGGTTCAACCCGGAACATGCCGGAGCTTTATTCACCCTGACTCTTAACAATTCTCAGCCATAGTTTGTTTATACGACGCGACTTATTGTGTATGCGCCACCTAGCGGAAAGCTATGAACTAACATGTTGTTGGCTTAAATAAACAATTGAACGTAACAATAGGCCTAGGAGGCCAAGTTGGCCGTTGTGGAATTGTAGGCATCGCCACGGCCGGAGCGTATTGCATGGCACTCATGGCGTGAGCCTGCCACTCATCATAGGCTGGGTAGTGCCATGGGTTTGGTGACGGTTCGTAACTCGTCACCGGCTCGCTGTTTGGCGTCTCTTCGGCCGAGTCCTTAGCCTTACTTGTCTTTGTGGCTTTTTCGGCCTTAGTCTTGTTGGATTGTGGCACTTTCTGCTGTTGTTTGGCCGTTTGCTTCTTCGCGGGAGTTTTGTTGCCTTTCTGAGGGCCATCGCTATCACTTAAGTTTGCCACCTCTTCTATGGCCGCAATCTTGACGGTTTTCTTCGTCTGCACACCTGCATCGGCCAAATTCATCTTCGACTTAGGTGGAGGTTCTTCGAACCGCTCATCGTCCTCGAGCATCTGTTCGAACTCCTGGCCAAGTTCTACAGCCTCGTCAATAGTCCAGGGCCTGGCAGCAACGATGTGCCTCCGGTACTCACTTCGCACGTTGCGCAGGAACATCTCAACCAATTCGGTTTCCTCGGGTTTTCGTCGCAAGTGACGAACCAAATACCTGAAGCAGTCGGCGAAGTCAGAGATAGTTTCGCCTTTCGCCTGTGTTCTTCGGTCGAGGTCTCTTCGGACCTCGCTGTCTCGCAGTAGTTTCATATACTTGTTTTCGAAGGCTTTCCTGAAGCTGGCCCACGTAGTCCAACGATACTTGTTCTCTCTGTACCACCTCTTCGCCTTGTCCTTGAGCACGACCGGCATCGATCCTAGTAGTCGGTCCGTTGGAATTTCATTGCTTTCTTGGCATTCCTTGAGGCTGGCTAAGAACGCTCTGGCTTCCTCACGATTTTCACCGTCAAACGAAATCTGCCATCCTTGAAGGATTTTGCTCGTTTGCCAAGCTGTGAGGCTCGAATTTTGGCCTGACTGGCGACGACTTTGTCGATCACGGCTCTCCTCTGCTTCGCTTTGGTCTGATTCTGTACGATCCTCTGGTGTACGAGCACGTCTTCGTCTGCGCTGACCTCCTGGGCTGGAACATGGAGATTGGTCTGGGTCAGACTGAGAATCAGATTCCGAGTTGTCTTTCTTGGCCCTCCATTGTGGCGATTTGGTAATTCGCCGAGGTTTCTCCTGGGCCGAGTTTTCATGCTCTGACTTGCCTCGAGAGTCAGCCTTATCTCGCCGATCAACTTCTCTTTCATTCTTCTCCACCGACTGGTTTTTCTTACAGGGCTTTTCTTTCCCGGGGTTTATCGTCTTCGGTAATGTTCCGCAGTATTGGCTTGTATTCACGTCCCACTGAGTGTGCTGAGCTGGTCGCGGGGGGTACGACGTTATTGTGCCCGGAAACTGGTACCGGAATGGCGGTGAGAACGCCAGTGCTCCAAAATTGGCCATCTCACTCGCGGTCGTGGACGTGAATACCGATCGCGGGGCCGAATTAAACCCGCCTGATGTCGTTACCGGCGCGGAGTAAGCGATTGACGTCGTCATCCCCGTACTGGATTGCGTTGTTGTCACTACGTTCGGCGTACTGGTAGGGATCGTCATTCCCACCGTAGGGTATTTGGCCTCACCCGCGGCCTCATTTTCGAACTCCTCCTCGACTCCATCTGGCGTATCCTGGCCCTGCTGCTCTGGTAGCAGACCGAGACCGGGGACAAGCCGATGCCCCGTCAGAGGGGGTGTCGCCGAACCCGCGTTCTCATCTTCGGTAATTTGCCACGCACGGTAACTTCAGGAAACAAGAAACGCACCTCAGAACGAGCCAATCGAGACTGAAGCTCCAAACCCGTCCCCTCTGCAATCAAGCCACGCGCGGCCAGTTCCTGCTTCACGGCGGGCATCGGCATTAGGTCAACACGCGACATGATTTTACGAATCGAAACCCCGGTCTCGTCCGGACGCATTATCCACGCCTCGCGAGCCCGCTTACATTGGACCGTGAACGCCATGTCTCCCGAGAGCGATCTATGCAAAGAAGTTTCCCTTCTCTCTCTTTTTTTTTAAGGTGAATTGTCCACTCACGTGTGATGTCCTGTCGGCCAGGGGTTCGCGCACGCGTGAAACTACGAATCCACGACTCGAGGGAGGCTAATTTTCGTCAGGCAAATACTTCTTGACCGTCTCGACAGTGTCCCGCTGAACTTCTTCGGGACGCGACTGCTTACGAAAATAAAGCTCGGTGGGGACGTGTGATCAGGGGACACGAACAGGTAGAAATTCAGCCGTTAAAGTAGCTCAAACAAAAGCTTAAATCAACTTTCTACGAAGCGCTACAAGCAATTACACAAAATTCAAAGCAAATTTAAGAAAGAAAATATAAAATAAGTCAAGCGAAAATATCGATTTCATTAAGCAACTACACTACTGCACCTAACTACCAATACAAACTTTTGGTCGGTCCCCCTTGGCCGCGTCGAATTCGGGGACTTACGGTCCCGCACACTCTCACACTCGGCTTACAATCAGTGAGCCTACTCGGCGGCTGCACAACACCTTTCGTAAATTTTTGGGCAAAGTCGAAAAATTTTAAGTTTCAAGTTTTCTCGAATTTTATAAGGCCCAAAATTATTTTAGTAAGGCCCAAGAGGCCCCACGTTGGGCGCCATTGCGACGCTGCAAATTGGCCTTATCAAATAAGGTTCAGCTCAAATGCCGTCGACAAGAATTTTATTATGTGGGACCTCTTGTACTCACGCTGATTTCTCCGAGGGGGTTCTGGGCCTTCCGTCGAGTTTGGGCCGAGCTGTTGGCCCCAGTGACTCACCTTTCGAATCGGCCGAGGAAATCTCGATTTTGTCGCGAATTCCGCGAAAATCCTTACAATTCTGCAATATTGCTCTACGTGCTGAAAAGAGGGAGTCTAGGAAATTTACAACAAAAACGAATTAATTATGACTCGCGAGATTCAATTTCAAAAATCTAGTCACTTTATTTCACTTTTAACATTGGCCACCAGGTGCGCTGGTGGCGTTCTTGTTTGCCTTCCGTGGCCGAACCTTTGCTCCGCGGCAATAGGTTATGTCGTGACTCTCTTATACTACTTGGCCAAAATGGCCGTCGCTACGTACGCGTGGTCGAACGAGCTTGGCCGACGCGCGCGTGCTTCGCTCGTCGACCTGTAGCCACGTGGCTAATTCCGCGAGATCGCGTCTACGCCGCGCCGTACACCTGCGTTTATCCTAATTATGCGACGCGGCAGTGTGCCGTCGATTCGCACTCACACGCTGAGCTTGCCGCCGCTGCGGTAATACTCACACGCACACACACACTCTCGATACACGCGCGAGCACGATGACGCAATCGTGCACACGGCCAAGCGACCGACCACCTAAATAATCTTAAAGCTAACCTCTTCGCCGGCTCTTCAGTAGACGATGCCCTGGCAAACTCCTTTGCTGTCGTGGCCTCCGTCGCCTGCACTCCGTGGCAAAATT
>NW_019640838.1:23072-32885 GCF_000599845.2 Trichogramma pretiosum | reverse complement strand
TTGAATTTCTTCACGTTGACATTCAGAGCACTGGGCAGAAATCACATTGCGTCATCACCCGCGAGGGCCATCGCAATGCTTTGTTTTAATTAGACAGTCGGATTCCCCTAGTCCGTGCCAGTTCTGAGCTGAGCGTTAAATGGCGGCCGAAGAGGACGATCGGAGCGGCGTAACCACCCCGAAAGCCTCGCAGCAAGAAAGATCCGCGGGAGGCCGGGGCAACGGACCGAGCTCGACGCGGCGCAACCGAGCGCACGAGGGCGTACGCGCGTGAACGCGCACGCTACCTCGCGCGACGACTACGCACGACTCGCCCAGGCCCGCCACCTCAGCCAGACCCGCTTCCCGATCAAGCCCGACACGCCCCGCCCCTCAGAGCCAATCCTTATTCCGAAGTTACGGATCCAATTTGCCGACTTCCCTTACCTACATTATTGATGTGTAACGTCTTATGGATCGTTGAGTAGGCTAGTGAATCCGTGAAAAACGAGCGAGCGAGCGAGCGCGATAATCGTAGGTTTTTAGCCTCAGTAGCGTCTGTTTGCTTCTCGCGCCGTGATTGGTCGACGCTACACAGTGTCGAGTGATTGCCCGCTCGCTTCTGCTGCGGCACGAACGCGGGCTATGGTAGTGCTTCGCGCATATGTCTATGAAACGGCTATGTACAACAGCGTAGTGTGTACGTATCTCTCTCACTCACTTGACTCTCTCCCGCTATACAGGCACGTGCGTGTTGCTTGGTCGAACGACACAATATATTAGGACGCACTTTGTAGCTTACAGCTTGGCGCACACGTTTATATTTATGAATTTCAGTGTATGATTGTATGCGTACGATAATATATTGATGTGTTCATGTAATATGTCTAGTATATATACTTATACATACACACAGCCAAGTCTCGTGCGTTTATTAAACCCATGAAATGCACCCATGAAAAATTTTAAACCCTTAAAAATATTTTGATGTATATTATTTTTGAGTTGTGAAATGAAAATTTAGATAAAGAACAGATCATCTTTACACATTTTTTCAAGATTCATTACCTTGATTCATATGTAAACAGTTATGACCTATGTCTTATTAATAATAAGAGAACAAATATCAAAAGTACTTTTATCTACACACAGTGAACTGATCTGTAAGCGAATTCATCACAGTTCGCATTTGTACTAGTTTCACTAGAATCGCTGAAGAGTAGAGCCGATTTTTGATGTGTAACGTCTTAAGGCTCGTTGAATCCGTGTTTACATAAGTTTGATTTATTTGTCGATTAAATATCGAAGCTAGTGATTGTTGTGTGAATATTGTGAAAAATAATTATTGAAAATGAAAAAGCAAATTCGTGATAAAGATGAAAAGCCACCAAACTTATTACCATCCATACAAGCGAATGAACGAGAACAAAAAACGGGTATTAATATACCATACACAATTCCTACGTAAGTATATGATCGATCTATTTGAAAATTTAAAGAAATAATTCCCTTTGCAATTATCACTGAATAATTATAATTGAAAATTGAAAATAAATTCATAATAAAATGTGAATTTTTAAACAACAGTCCTCCGATTGTTCAACAATCATTGTACCCTTCAGTTGAATCGTTCGGATCTTTACAAGCTTCTGAGAAAAATGAACAACTGGAAAAACAATCAGCGCATTTAAATCGACTAAGTCAATTGTCAATGTTAGTATTATTGATACATAAAACATGAAAAAAACATTTAATTTCATTACAATTACATAACGAAAATAATATTATTATGATCTTTTTTAATAGTAACGATACAATTGTTAAACAGTTGTATCGATCACTTGAAGAGTTACAAACTGAACAAGCTATACAGGAAAAACAACAGAAAAAACAGAAAAAAACACATGCAAGTTGTGTTAATCTATCGCAAATGTTATCTACGTTAGTATCACTTACTGTTGTTTTCAAAGAACACATATAACCAATTTATAAATAAACAAAATACTTTTTAATAATTTGATCTTGTCCATTTTGTATATAGTATCCAACCAATAAAACGATGCCAGGTTAAACGCAAAATCTCGTCTGAAATTCAAGAAACCCCCGAAAAAAAATTTAAATCTATGGAAAATTTAGTCGTACCTCCAAGTACAACTACGTTGTAAGTAATATCAATCATAACTATGAATTTTAAATTATGAAATTTTCTATTTGTGTTATTAATAAAATATATTTTTCATAAAATTTTATTGTAGAAATCTTTTTCCTAAACTATCCAAGGATCAACGGTACCGAAAAAATAAAAAGGAAATAGAATCGTCAATGATGGATGATTTGTCATCTTTGTACGATACAGATAATTTGCGGCGTGATTGCGTACCTGATAAGGTTATTAAACAAAGAAAATACAGAGTTGATAAAAAAAACGGTGATCCCATCTACAAAGAGCAAGAAAAGAATCGTCATATTGAATATAGAAAAAAAAAGAAAAATGATGATATGTATAAGGAAAAGGAGAAGAAACGTCATCAAATTTCTAGGCAGCAGAAAAAACAGAATTTAGAATCGAATTCTTTAGAAGAAGAATTTCGTGAATCAGAAAAACAACGGCATCGTGAATACAGAGATAGATTATTACAGAATCAACTCGATGATTCAACAAATTTTATGAATAATGCCATAAATTGTAGAAATAATGAACAACAAAATACTAATGTAAAAGAAAAATATATCGTAACCGAGACTGATAAGAATATTGATAGAGAAGTAATTAATAGGTTCGTATACATTTTTTGGCTTCTATTTTGCAGGATAATATTTAATAAAATGGTTTAATAATAAAATTCAATTCATATAAGTATTCACGTGCAAGAAGAATGCAATCAAACTCCACAAGTTATTCAAGAAAATACGAAAAATTACTCTAATTTTGAAAGGCATGTTCGAGCAAGAAACGAGTTTGAGAAAAAATTTATAAAAAACCCATTTGGAAAAGCTTGCACTGTTTGTGACAGACTATGGTTTACAGCAGATCTTAAGAAAATAAATGGTCATGAAATATTAATGAAGAAAATAACGGTAATATTTTTTTTCAAATATTTAAATAAAACTTTTTTTGATCTAATATTTTTGATCTAATATTTTTGATGTGTAACGTCTATTTTTTTAATTTCCTTTTAGAATCTGCAAGATGCATCTGAGGCGATGGTATGTTCAACTTGTAAAAAAGCAATTGATAATGATAAAATACCCAACTTTGCAGTATACAATGGATTCAAATTCCCAGAATTACCATCTGACTTACCAAAACTTGATTTTATAACTGAAAGATTAATTTCTCCTCGTATTCCATTCATGCAAATAAGGAGACTTCGTCATGTACATGGTCAATTTGGTATTTATGGCCAGATCATCAATGTACCCGTGTCGGTGGATACAATGGTTAAAACATTGCCTCGAGAATTAAACGATGATCATTGTTTTTATGTTCATTTAAAAAAAAAACTCGTGCACAAATCTAGTTATGTGCATGGATTAGTAAAGAAAAAAGATATAAAATTATGGTTAAAGTTCTTAGTCAAAACACCATTGTATGAAAAGTACGAGATTAAAATCAATGATTCATTTTTTCGAGATATGGAAGAAAACGTTGAAGAGCAAGAGGATAATTTAAATGATTATAGTGAGGATATTCCAATCGAAGAAAGTCTCATTGCTCAACAACAAACTCTAATGTGGAGTGAGGACAAATGTTTGTCTCTTGCTCCAGGTGAATTTAAAATTCCCCACAGTATATTGTTCGATGAACATGCCGAAGAGTTATCATTTCCATCAATCTATTTAGGAGAGTTCAGACGATTTACTGAAGATTTAAGAGTGACACCCTACATGATGATCACTAGTGAACTTAGGCGCAAAGATCGTCGTGCTATCACTCCTCATCACCTATTATACGCGGCTGTGAAGATAATGCGAATAAGAGTTCGTGATTGTCTAACAATAGCTTTTAGGCACATAGGAAAAGATACTCACGTAACTAAAAAACAAATTGAAAGCGAAGAGTATATTAATAACTGCATAGAATCAAATTTAGCTTTTTTAAGGTCGATACCGAACTCTGTTTGGTATTGGAAAGCGAGGAAAAAAGATCTCTTTGCTATAATTCGTCAAAAAGGTAAACCAACAGCATTTATGACCTTGAGTGCAAATGAAATAGGATGGAATGGTTTATTGGAATTATTACACAAATTGGCCAAAAACGTCGATGATTTCGACGTGACACAACTTAACTATATTCAAAAAAGTACCCTCATTAATGAAGATTCAGTGACATGTGCAATTTACTTCAATAAATTAGTGAACGTTCTATTGAATATTTTGCAGGCTAAAAAAATTAGTCCGTTTGGAAAATATAGAGTTGTAGATTATTTTAAAAGAATTGAATTTCAACACAGAGGAAGCCCTCATGCTCATATTTTACTTTGGCTTGAAAATGCTCCAGATGATATTTTAGATAAAAATAAACTTCAAGCAATAGAGATGATCGATCGTTTAATATCAGTGTCGAAATCAGAAGCATCAGGAAACATAAAATTGCAAACTCATAAACATACATTTACATGTTATAAAAAGATTGGGGCAAACAAGGGTCAAAAATGTAGATTTGAAGCTCCTTTCCTGCCTTTTAAAGCTACAAATGTTATTATACCAATGCAATCATCGGAGTCGAACTATAATGAATTTAAAAAAAGATATAGTCAGATCAGACTTAATTTAGAGGATAAAAACTATAAAGACATTGATGAGTTTTATAAAGAAAATAATATTACATCGGATGATGAATATTACAATATCGTTGCAGCTGGTATAAATAGACCGAGGATATTTATTAAACGAGATACATCTGAAAAATGGTATAATGCTTTCAATCCATTTGTTTTTAGTTTGCTGAAATCAAACATGGATTTTCAAATAATAACTGAAGAATATTCTGTGGCGCAGTACGTTATTGAATATGTAAATAAAACGAACAGAGGCATAAGTAATTTACAACGAAAAATAATAGAAACAATGGACGAGCATCCTGAATTTAGCATTGTAGAAATCACACGAAAAATGAGTGTTGATATGTTAAATTCTGTTGAAATGAGTAGCCAGGAAGCCGCATGGTATCTCTTGCGGGAACCAATGTCAAAAAGTTCAATAGCTGTAATTTATATCAACACATGTTGGCCTATTGATAGAGAAAGGATTAAAAAAACACAAAGAGAAATCGATAAATTAGATGAAAATGATACTGGCATCTGGAAAGAAAATCATTTTGAAAAATATGAAAAACGCCCAGAACATTTAAATGATGTGACATTGGCACAATTTGTTGCAAAATATTATTTAAATACCAAGAATGAATATGTAGAAAGAGATCAGCCTCGTATTATTAGATATAGAAAATATGACATGGCAGCAAATTACAATGAGTATAGAAGAGAAATGGTGACCCTGCATTTTCCATTTAGAAATGAAGAAGCTGATATTTTAGATGAAATGAAATTTAATAAAATATATGATGATAATGAAAATGAGATTTTGAACAAAAGAAAAGAGTTTGAATCTAATTTAGATTTAGAGAAAACAATTGAAATATGTCGCCAGTTATGTAGAGAGAATGAGGAGAACGATGGTGAAGATTCCGAAGAGCCAAATGATGTTGATCGTTTTCCGGAAGCGGACCCTTATCAAGAGTTATATCGAAATCCTAATGCTGGTATGAATGAAGATCTCCGTTTAGGTACCATACAGAAATTGGGCGCTGTTGCAAAAAAAAGAGAGAACTTAATGGAGCTTGATAGATTTTATGATTTGATGAGAAGTGCAAATGAAAAGCAATTTAATCTTCTTAACCATATAATTCATCATATTGTATCTTACAATAATAATGTATCTTGCCAGCCACCACCATTACAAGTATTTTTGACTGGACCAGCAGGTTGTGGGAAAACATTTGTCATCAAATTAATTATGGACATTTACAACCGATTCTCACATACTGATGGTCTTTGTAATTCGTATATAACCTGTGCATCAACCGGTAAGGCTGCTGTAGCAATTGATGGAACTACTGTTCATACAGCATTAAAATTAACCATTTCCAATGTGTTACCATTGAGCAGCGAAATTCTTCACTTATTTCGATGTCTTTTTAAATATGTAAAGGTTATTATAATTGATGAAGTCAGTATGATTGGATCGGAGCTTCTGACACTCATTGATTCTAGATTGAAACAAATAACCGGTAATTACAATGATAATTTTGGTGGATTAGATATATTTTTCATAGGTGATTTACGGCAATTGCCACCAGTAAGGGCTACTCCAATTTATAAACGACCTAAACAACGAATGATTGGTCCAATTCTTTGGGAAGGATTGAAATTTTATGAATTGACCCAAGTTATGCGACAATCCGATATTGTTTTCTCTTCAATGTTGACAAAAATTGGCAACGGAAGTGTTTTAGATGAGAGCGAGCTGCAACTTATAGAAAGCAGATTTTATACAAAAGAAGAGGCTGATGAGCAGTGCCCAGATGGTGTCAGGTTATATTTTGATAACAATTCTGTAAATCGTTACAATAACAAAATTCTACAATCACATGAAGATAAAATCATCTCAATTGCTATTGATAGCATACATGGAAACGATCAAAATAATGTTGATCAAGCAACTTTTTTAATACAGAAGTTGCATAAAAAAACTGTCATTGAAACTGGTGGTTTACCGTACGAAATTACTTTTGTTCTCAACAAGCTCTATATTATAACAACGAATATTGACGTTGCGGATGGATTGGCTAATGGTGCTGTTGGGAAATTAGTTCATATCGAATTGAAAGAAGGTCAACCGGTTCGAGTTTGGCTTATTTTTCGTGATCGAAAAACTGGTCAAAAAATAAGATCTAAGGCTGCTGGTAAAGCAAAAGAGTTGAACATAAGTGAACACGCAGTGCCGATAGAGCGTAGGACTGCAACAATACATTTGAACAATAATAAGACTATTAATGCGAAACGAAAAAATTTTCCACTGATATCAGGATGCGCAATGACGATTCATAAATCTCAAGGAGGTACGTTTGAGCAAATTGTTTATGAATACAAAAGAACCCATACAACTCCGTTGTTATATGTGGCATTGTCTAGAGTTACATCAATTGATGGTTTATTTATTACCAATGCAACGAATGACAAAAGATTTTATCATGGCAGGAATAGAGATCCATCGGTCCTTCCGTTACAAAAAGAGTTCGAAAGATTATCTTCAAATAGATTAGAAACAATTCAGGATTCACTAAAAAACTGGTTACTTTCAGACAGTGGATTAAAACTATTAACTTTTAATTGTCAAAGTCTTCGCAAGCATGCTCCAGATTTAAATGAAACTATAGTAAATCATTGTGATTTTCTATTACTTACAGAAACTTGGATCTATGATAACGAAGATATTGAAATAGCAAATTTTAATTGTGTCATTAAAAATAAGCGAATGGATAAACGCGCGGGGGGAGTAGCTATATATTCTAAAAAAGGTAGTGCTAACTTGTGTGACCCAACAAATTGGCAAGTTGGTCAGGATTCGGTTGGTGATATATGTTTTACGCAGTGTCAGATGAAAGAAGGAGGAAGTATTTTAATAGCAGCTATATATATTTCGACCAAACAGACTATTACCTCTATTATACAGTTCATTCTAAAAAAATTATTTAATTTTACACGAGAAGGTTCAGCCCTGTTACACCAAAATTTACACCAATTACCAATGGTTTTAGCTGGAGACTTTAACACAAATTTTGCTTCTAAAGAGTCACTTCCTTTAATAGAATTCTTGAAGGATAAACTACAGTTAGAACTGAATAATAATCCAACAGAATTTACAACAAAAGATAAAACTACGATTGATGCTGTGTTCGTTAGATATCTAAACGTAGCTACTAGACTATACATATCACATTTTAGCTACCATAGGCCTTTACTATCCTTGATAAAAAATTCTGATGTTATTATATCAAAAGAAAAAGAAAAGTCCGCCTCAGATTCATTTTCGGAAAATAATAACGAAAATTTCGAAAACACTGCTACACGAACTCATGAAAAAATACAAAACTCTGATTTTATTTCCACCGAAAATCCTACAGTTCATTCATTACCAATTATTTCTACAGAAAATCTTACAGTTAATTCATTACCAAAAATTAATGAAGAACATTCAGAAAAAAATACTGCAAGAACTCTTAAAAAAATTATAATTTTGAATGATCAATACACGAATACAGTTACTCCTTTACCAAACGATGGTGTATCGTGTTATGCAAATTCATCCATTCAATTACTACTGAGTTCAAAATTATTATGGAATGAAGTAAACATCCAAAAAAATCGAAAATACACAACGAAAAATGATGAATTTCTTAAACTTTTTTTATCTAAATATAAATCTAAAGCTAATGATTTAAATACTCTAAACTTTAGATACATTGCGGGTAAAAAATATTTAAGACAGGAAGAACAAGATGTTCCGGAGTTCATTGAAGACTTGATTTCACAATTTGGTATTTTACAGAACTTAATAAAAAATATGATTATATACACAACTATCTGTATAGAATGCGGTTATCAGCGCCGGGAGCAACAAATTAATACTTTAATACAGCTAGATATACCTCCAGAACCGAAAGAAACATACAGTATTCAAGATTTAGTAAATTTCAATTTTGATAAGTGGACTGAAACAGAAGGTCGATGTTCCGAATGCGATAATAATGTATTACGACGAAAAAGTGATATAATAATAGAAGATAACAAAATTGTATTACTTCATTTAAAAATTTTCAAAACAATTGTAAATCCTAGGGTAAAGAATACTTATATTGTCGCTAAATTGAATGATTTACATATTACAGGATTGCCTACTGCAACGATAACGATTAATAATAAAGAATATAATTTAAAAAATGGAATATTTCATCACGGGGAATCTGTTGCGAGAGGACATTACACAAATATATTAATACAAGAAAATAATTACGTAAAAATAAATGATACTCATATAAAATCATTAGAACCTGCCGATTGGCCAGGAAATTCGAAAGATATTTATGTACTATTGTTAGAACGAAAAAATTAAATTAAAAATAGAAAATGCAAACAGGAAAAAATAATGTAAAATCAAGAAGAAATACTAAAAATTTTTTTCATTTAAATAAATGTTGTTGGATTTTTTACTTTCCCTCTGAAAAAAATTCGATTTAAAAAAAAAATTCAAGTAAATTAATTTACAATTACGAATCAAAAAAGAATAAAAAAATTGATAAATAAAAATTCGAGTGATTCAATTTAAAATTCAAGTAAATCAATTTACAATAGAAAAATTAAAAAATCAGCTGTATAAGAACAGCTGTAAGATGTGTAACGTCTTTATGAACATTAAAGTAAATTCAAGTAAATCAATTAACAATAGAAAAAAAAATGGATAAATAAAAATTCGAGTGATTCAATTTAAAATTCAAGTAAATCAATTTACAATAGAAAAATTAAAAAATCAGCTGTATAAGAACAGCTGTAAGATGTGTAACGTCTTTATGAACATTAAAGTAAATTCAAGTAAATCAATTAACAATAGAAAAAAAAATGGATAAATAAAAATTCGAGTGATTCAATTTAAAATTCAAGTAAATCAATTTACAATAGAAAAATTAAAAAATCAGCTGTATAAGAACAGCTGTAAGATGTGTAACGTCTTTATGAACATTAAAAATAAATTCAAGTAAATCAATTAACAATA
>NW_019640838.1:0-22869 GCF_000599845.2 Trichogramma pretiosum | reverse complement strand
CTAGGGAATTTACAACAAAATAACGAATTAATAATGACTCGCGAGATTCAATTTCAAAAATCTAGTCACTTTATTTCACTTTTAACATTGGCCACCAGGTGCGCTGGTGGCGTTCTTGTTTGCCTTCCGTGGCCGAACCTTTGCTCCGCAGCAATAGGTTACGTCGTGACTCTCTTATTTTACTTGGCCAAAATGGCCGTCGCTACGTACGCGTGGTCGAACGAGCTCGGCCGACGCGCGCGTGCTTCGCTCGTCGACCTGTAGCCACGTGGCTAACTCCGCGAGAACGCGTCTACGCCGCGCCGTACACCTGCGTTTTATCCTAATTATGCAACACGGCAGTGTGCCGTCGATTCGCACACACACACTGAGCTTGCCGCCGCTGCGGTAACACTCACACACACACACACAATCTCGATACACGCGCGAGCACGATGACGCAATCGTGCACACGGCCAAGCGACCGACCACCTAAATAATCTTAAAGCTAACCTCTTCGCCGGCTCTTCAGTAGACGATGCCCTGGCAAACTCCTTTGCTGTCGTGGCTTCCGTCGCCTGCACTCCGTGGCAAAAATTCCTTTTCTTGGCCTAGGTGGCTTTCGAGTTCGTATCGGCACCGCTTGTCTCGAGGCAGAACTAGCCTCACTTTCTTGGCGGTCGTCCTTGGCACTCACTATGTGCTTCTCACACGACACTCGCACTTCGACCAACTTTTACTTGTCGGCGAGTTCTTTTAACACCGAACTGGCACTGTCGCGGACTGTTGCTGGGTATTTTATCAGCGAAAAACAACTCAATCTTTACTTCGTTTCCTTCGCACGTGCACACACTTGCTTGGCTCGTGGTAATCTGCCTTGCGTGGCGTTGTCTGCGGCGCAGTAGATTGCGCAGTAGTCACGTGACTCGGCTACTGCTCTTGTGCGGCCTGCGTGCTTCTCCTCGGCCTAGGCTCGTAGAATATCGAGATGCGGCTTGTTGTCTTGGCGTCGGTGTTGCGTCCTCGATCTGCTCCGCTCGTCTTCTTCTTGGCCTGAAACCTTGGCTACGGGAAAATACGCGAAATCATTCACTCGTGCATTCTCGCGACGAAGAGATCTCGCGTGGTGCTGGTGTACGAACTGCCCTCGGTCAGGCGCGACGTTTAAACTCGCAGGCATGTGCTTCGTCACAGCGTATAATCAGTTCCGTCCGAGGCATGAGAGGATGATAATGATAAGAAATGAGATGACATTGCGAAATGAAGCGCGATTGCAGTGATGATTGTATGAATGATAGTTGAAAGTCGGAGTTAAATAAAGAACGATTATTTGTGTGCAAAAGTACATTTTTCGTCGTCTTTTCGCGACCCTCTCTCACTTATTTTCAGCTTGGACTGCCTACGCTCGCGGCGCACTTGGTGGCGGCTCGACCCCTTCTGAGGTAAGACTCAACGATAGGCTAATCGGAGCCTCAGTAAGAAACAATTAGACGGCAGGCCGAGCATGGGCTAGTGCCCAAAACCTCGCACGTCACAATGCAAAACTCTGATTTTATTTCCACCGAAAATCCTACAGTTCATTCATTACCAATTATTTCTACAGAAAATCTTACAGTTAATTCATTACCAAAAATTAATGAAGATCATTCAGAAAAAAATACTGCAAGAACTCTTTAAAAAATTATAATTTTGAATGGTCAATACACGAATACAGTTACTCTTTTACCAAACGATGGTACAGTAAATTTGTTATGCAAATTCATCCATTCAATTACTACTGAGTTCAAAATTATTATGGAATGAAGTAGACATCCAAAAAAATCGAAAATACACTACGAAAAATGATGAATTTCTTAAACTTTTTTTATCTAAATATAAATCTAAAGCTAATGATTTAAATACTCTAAACTTTAGATAAATTGCGGGTAAAAAATATTTAAGACAGAAAGAACAAGATGTTCCGGAGTTCATTGAAGACTTGATTTCACAATTTGGTATTTTACAGAACTTAATAAAAAATATAATTATATACACAACTATCTGTATAGAATGCGGTTATCAGCGCCGGGAGCAACAAATTAATACTTTCATACAGCTAGATATACCTCCAGAACCGAAAGAAACATACAGTATTCAAGATTTAGTAAATTTCAATTTTGATAAGTGGACTGAAACAGAACTTCAATGTTCCGAATGCGATAATAATGTATTACGACGAAAAAGTGATATAATAATAGAAGATAACAAAATTGTATTACTTCATTTAAAAATTTTCAAAACAATTGTAAATCCTAGGGTAAAGAATACTTATATTGTCGCTAAATTAAATGATTTACATATTACAGGATTGCCTACTGCAACGATAACGATTAATAATAAAAAATATAATTTAAAAAATGGAATATTTCATCACGGGGAATCTGTTGCGAGAGGACATTACACAAATATATTAATACAAGAAAATAATTACGTAAAAATAAATGATACTCATATAAAATCATTAGAACCTGCCGATTGGCCAAGAAATTCGAAAGATATTTATGTACTATTGTTAGAACGAAAAAATTAAATTAAAAATAGAAAATGCAAACAGGGAAAAATAATGTAAAATCAAGAACCAATACTAAAAATTTTTTTTATTTAAATGAATGTTGTTGAATTTTTTACTTTCCCTCTGAAAAAAATTCGATTTAAAAAAAAATTTAAGTAAATTAATTTACAATTACGAATCCAAAAAGAATAAAAAAATTGATAAATAAAAATTCGAGTGATTCAATTTAAAATTCAAGTATATCAATTTACAATAGAAAAAATTAAAAAATCAGCTGTATTAGAACAGCTGTTAGATGTGTAACGTCTTTATTAACATTAAAAATAAATTCAAGTAAATTGATTTACAATAAAAAAACAGAAGCGTGGCAAGATGTGTAACTAAAGTCATATTTAAAGGTAAAAAAGTAAATCAATTTACGATAGAAAATAGAAAAAAAAAGCGCTGCAAGATGTGTAACCAAAGTCACATTCAAAGGTAAAAATTAAAATAATAAAAATAAATAAAATAAAATAAATAAAACAAAAGAGTATTTGACGTTGCACTTCTGATGATTTTTGTATAATATGCTCAGACACCAGAAGTGCAACGTCAAATACTTTTTCGTTTTATTTGGTTTATTTTATTTATTTTTTCGTTTTATTTGGTTTATTTTATTTATTTTTATTATTTTAATTTTTTCCTTTGAATGTGACTTTGGTTACATATCTTACAGTAATTCTTTTTTTTTTTTTTTTATTTTATTTTTATTTTAATTTTTTACCTTTAAATGTGACTTTAGTTACACATCTTGCAGCGCTTCCTTTTTTTTTCTATTTTCTATTGTAAATTGATTTACTTGAATTTTAAATTGAATCACTCGAATTTTTATTTATCAATCTTTTTTTTTTTAGAAAATCAAGCCTAGTTTAGCTGATAAATACACAAAGTAGGCCAAAACACACAAACGCGGATCTGTTACATATAATATCAGACCACTGTGGCTTGTAAAGATCCTGAATATATTCCGCTTTAATGTTATTAAGAAAATCAAGCCTAGTCGAGCCAATAAAAAGCCAAAGTAGGCCAAAACATACAAGCGCTGATTTCGAAAATGAATACTCCACTCCTAGGGCCTATTAAGATCCAGAATACATTCTGCTTTCATGTTTTTTAGGAAAATAAGCCAATTGCAGATGATAAAAAGCCAAAATAGGCCAAAACATACAAGCATGGATTCTCGAAAAATAATACTCCTCTTCAGTGGCTTGCTAAGATCCTCAATACATTCTGCTTTCATGTTTTTGAGAGAAATGAGCCTAGTTTAGTTTATAAAAAGCCAAAGTAGGCCAAAACATACAAACGTTGATTTTTAAAAAATTATTACCCAGTTCTGTGACCTGTTAAGATCTCCATACATTCTGCTTTCAAGTTTTTTAGGAAAATAAACCTATTACAGCTGAAAAAAAGCCAAAGTAGGCCAAAACATTGAAGCGTCGATTTTCGAAAAAGAATACTCATCTTCTGTGGCTTGCTAAGATCATCAATATATTCTGCTTTAATGTTTTTTAGAGAAATAAGCCTAGTTTAGCTTATACAAAGCTAAAGTAGGCCAAAAAATACAAGCGTTGATTTTCGAAAAAGAATACTTCACTTCTGTGGCCTGTTAAGATCTCCATGCATTCTGCTTTCATGTTTTCTAGGGAAATAAACCTATTGCAGCTGATAAAAAGCCAGAGTAGGCCAAAACATACATGCGTGGATTCTCGAAAAAGAATACTTTTCTTATGTGGCTTGTCAAGATCCTCAATACATTCTGCTTTCATGTTTTTTAGCGAAATATGCCTAGTGTAGCTTCTAAAAAGCCAAGATAGGCTAAAACATACAAACGTTGATTTTCGAAAAAGAATAACCCCGTCCTCTGGCCATCTCAGGTCCTCAGGGTATTCTGCTTTCATGTTTTTTAGAAAATCAAGCCTAGTGTAGCTTCTAAACAGCCAAAATAGGCCAAAACATACAAACGTTGATTTTCGAAAAAGAATAACCCCATCCTCTGGCCATCTCAGGTCCTCAGGGTATTCTGCTTTTATGTTTTTTAAAAAATCAAGCCTATTGCAGCTGATAAAAAGCTAAAGTAGGCCAAAACATACAAACGTTAATTTTTAAAAAAGAATACCCCACTTCTGTGACCTGTTAAGATCTCCATACATTCTGCTATCATGTTTTTCAGCGGAATAAGCCTAGTGTAGCTTCTAAAAAGCCAAAATAGGCCAAAACATACAAACGTTAATTTTTAAAAAAGCTTATTTTGGCCTTGTGTAAGCTAAACTAGGCTTGTTTCTCTAAAAAACATGAAAGCAGAATGTATTGAGGATCTTAGCAAGCCACTGAAGAGGAGTATTATTTTTCGAAAATCCACGCTTGTATGTTTTGGCCTATTTTGGCTCTTTATCAGCTGTAATTGGCTTATTTCCCTAAAAAACATGAAAGCAGAATGTATTGTGGATCTTAACAAGCCACAGAAGGGAAGTACTCTTTATTAAAAATCAACGTTTGTATGTTTTGGCTTATTTTTGCCTTGTGTAAGCTTAACTAGGCTTATTTCTCCAAAAAACATGAAAGCAGAATGTATTGAGGACCTCAAAAGGCCACAGAATTGGGATATTATTTATTGAAAATCAACGCTTGTATGTTTTGGCCTATTTTGGCTTTGTATCAGCTGCAATAGGCTTGATTTTTAAAAAAACATGAAAGCAGAATACCCTGAGAACCTGAGATAGCCAGGGGAAGGGGTTATTCTTTTTCGAATTTCAACTCTTGTAAGTTTTTGCTTGCTTGGGCTTTCTAGTACTGATACTTGACTTTTTTTCAAAAGTACACAAAAGCAGAATGTGTTGAAGATCTCAGATGGCCACTGAGGTCAGATATTTTTTATATTTAATCAATGTTAGTATTTTTTGACCGTTTTTGGCTCTCTCTTACCAACAACAGACTAGGGCAGTCAGACCAATCAATGACCGGGTACCAGTGAATGACCATTTTGAAAAATATCATATGAAAAACAATTAAAAATATATTTTTATGGACGTAATTTAATTCTTTAGTGAACGATGAATCTCGTTTTCTATGTTCGATCATAATTTAACAAAGAAAAACGATAATTATTGCACATCTAAAATTGGTCATTTACTGGTCGAAAGCGGTCAATCACTGGTATAAGTACCCTATTTTTTCAAAAAAAATAAAATAAAATTAAAGCAGAGCATATATTTTTTGATAAATACTAAACTTATCAATTTGTGCATTTAGAAAATCGTCGTGAGTCTCTGATTAGATTATATATATTTTTTGCATCACTTACACAAAACTTTTTATCAGGAAAAACATGAAAACAGAACATTTTCAAATCGTTATAATGCAAAACTATCAATGACTTCCGTTATTGTATCGATCGTCTCGTCCAAGCGTCATATTATTGAGCCGAGTTATTACTTCGATTACTTTGACTTTTTAGCTCATAGAATAGTCTTATCATATTGCAAAACATAAAAGCAGACCCTATCTGAATCTTTAAAAGGCAAAATCATTGATAATTTATGTAATGCACACACTCCTTTTGACATACTTTATTGGTAATTCGAAGCGTGTCAATTATTGGCATTATTGACCTAATCATGACTAAGACTAAACTTTTTATAACATTAAACATGAAAGCAGTTTAGTTTCGGCCACGAAAAAGCGTTCGGCAAAGACTTATGTAATTCGCTCTCTCGCGATACCCTTGTTTACGTCTATAGCGAGCAGAGAGAGGTTACGTTAAGCGGGTCTGAAAATACGACAACTTTAATAATTTTTTTTTCGTAAACGGCTCATTTTCGAGGGTCACTTATATGTTGATTCTTGTTCAGGAGGTTGAAATCTATAAGTAAAAAAATTTTCATTGCATTTGACTGGGACCCAAGGTCCTCTGTTAATCTTCCGGGGTCCTTTAGCCATGCAATGTATCGCAACGATCCGTATGTCGGCGTGCGAGCGCGCTCAACTCATAATTTTTCTAACTCCTGCACTGCATCATCATCGTCGTTTCACCGTAATAATTAATATTATTTAATTATTTATACATAAAACTCCGTTATATGGGTGAGTACGCAATAATGCTCGATGGCATTACAAGCGCAAGTAACGAACTTTATATACATGCCGCATGATCGGTAAAAACAACAATACAGTCGCTTATCCTCGTCTACCAATGCACACGGATAAATTTTCTTACGGCCGGATAATTTGTGCAGACACTTAACCTGTGCGAGAATTACTGCGCTTCTGCGAATTTATTTATTTTATTATTTATTATTTTATATTTATTATTGCTTATTTATTATTTTATATACAATTTCTCTAAACGTTAACTTATTAATTGTTTCAGGTGAGAATGCAATTAGAAATAATTTCTTTTTCCAAACGTTTCAACGTACAGAGTGGAGAAGTGGAGGCGTACATCCAAACCAATACTGTAATACATCAGCTAAGGAGGCAACTTTTATAAATAGTACATTATTAAAATGTATAAATAAATAAATAAATGTATGAATAAAATTTAGTTACACAGCATTCTCAGCATTCTGCAACTGGAGTTGCCACTAGTATTTATAAGGCTCTATGACTTTATTTAATACCGCGTGTTTACCGGCGCGTCTAAATACACACATTAATTACCCCCACTATACAAAAGTGTCGTCTTAAATAGACTACACATTGCAACGCGTCGACGATCGGGCATTCAAAGCTCAGAGAAAGTCATTATTATATTCCTAGTATATATTGATATATGATGTATATTAATAGCTTAAAATTGCATCTGGAGGCGCTATTCATCAGCTCTTGCAATAATAGCTTCTTTTTTATGTGTTACGCTCAATGTTACGGGTAAAAAACTAATACATTTCACCATTGCACATAACATTCGGATGACGACTACCCATATGTAAACATACCAGAATATTTTACTTATGTACATGTCGCTTCTCTGTACCAAATCTGATAATATACTTGCGATATTACACGACACATATATACTTAAACTATAAAAGTAGACCCTCCGTATTCGCATATTCGCGGTTTTCCTATATACACTAGGGGTGTGCGGGTACCCGATTTTTCGGGTTTTACTCGATTCGAACCCGACCCGACGAGTTCGAGTCGAGTTCGAGTCGAGTCGGGAAAATTCGAGTACCCGAAAACTTTCGGGTACCCGAGTTTTTTCCGGGTACTCGAGTTTTTTCGGGTACTCGGGCTTTTTCGGGTACCCGAGTTTTTTTCGGTTACTCGAGTTTTTTCGGGTACTCGAGCTTTTTTCGGGTACCCGAGTTTTTTCGAGTATTTAAGCTCTTTTAATCGTGTTTTCTTAGAGTTTTGTTAAAGCTTTATTTAAATATTGAGACATTGTTATAATTAGATTTATTCTCTTTAATATTCTGTGATAACACTGTTGAGGAACACTAGTACGTTTAAATTCAATAATGAAAACTACCATTTAAAGCAAAATTTCAATTTTAACCCATTAACGCCTAAAGTGACGAAATTTTCCGTTTCATATCAACGCAATTTTTTTCTACGTTTTGGACCTTGAAAAGACTTCGCGCGTTCCTATTTACATGTTAAATTTAATGCCTTTTCAAAAACCGGGCTCAAATTTGAGATTTGATGCTTCGAAAAAAAATCATGATTGTTTAAACAAAAAAAATACGTAAAATTTTGTGCGAAAAATCAACTTTGATCTTTATTTTCGACCTGTTGCAGTAAAGAACTCAAGATATAAATATCAGAGGTGATCATGGTTATGGAAGTACCTTAAGGAATTTTTTCGAATTTTTCCAACCACTTTTTCTAACAAAACAGTGACCACGAAGTAAACTGTTCATGCATAAGATTATACTATATTTTATTTATTTACCTTCCTTTTTTTACAAAGGCCTGCAGGGGGCAAACGCCCGTGCGCAGGACGGCACTCACAACTAATAATCAATCAACATATCAACATTGAACAATAACAATATATGTGACTAGATCATAGATATATTACAATTCAAATTGATAGCCACGAAGTAAGTTTATGTATTTCTCTTTTTAACTTTACTTTGAGCGATTTTACACAATCTTCATTCTTAAGCATCACAGGTAGCTCTTGAAGCACTTGATTGCGACGTATTTGTACGTTCTGTGGCCCATCTCCGTTGAATGCAGCGGTAGCTGCAGACTCCTATTTCTGGTATTCGAAGAACTCATACTATACTCAGATTGTAGGTGACCATATTGCCTGATCAATGATTTCCACATAAACAACTTTCTAATTCCCAAAGGGCTGTCACTGTCTTCATGTTGAATGCCAATTATTTTGCGTAGTTTCTTTTCAATGATAAGTAGTGGTTTTAAGTGGGTATCATAAACACCCCCCAGCCAACTATGCCATAACCAGTCATACTATAGAACAAGCCATGAAGAATTTGTATTAGTTGATTCTTCGATAATACGTTCTTCAATCTGTAAAATATATACAGCAAGTATTTTAATCTTCTGGTCAAGCTATCCACATGCACCTTCCATCTCATATGTTCATCAAAAGTCACGCCGAGATACCTTGCACTGGACACTTTATCCAGTTTACATTCGATTATGCAAGAAAATGCATATTTGGATGAGAATATATGATTTATTACTGGAAAACCATTGACTTTAGAGAAAAATTTTATAGAACAAAACAAACTTAGAGTTGATCAAGAAAAATTCTCAAATTCTTTTCAGAATTTTTTGAGATGATTTTGGAAAATTTTACTCAACGAATTTTCCAGAAATCGAAAAATCGCGCTCCAAAAATTCTAAAATGGTTCGAGAATGTTCCTTGATCAATTCTAAAACATTTTTGTTCTATAAACTTTTTTAGAAACTTAATGGTTTTCGAGATAAATATTGAGTTTGGTTTTTTATAAACATTATAATTTATGGCCACCATTTTGTCAGAAAAAGTGGTTGGAAAAATTTTTGAAATTCCCCAAGGTACTTCTACACCTATGATCACCTTTGATCATATTTGTATCTTGAGTTTTCACTGCAATAGGTTGATAAAAATGATCAAAAATGATTTTTTTCGCAAAAGTTTACATTTTTTTTTGGTTTCAACAATCATGACTTTTTTCGAAGCATTAAATCTCGAATTTGCGCCCGGATTCTGAAAGGACATGAAATTTTACATAAAAATAGGTATGCGCAAAGTCTGCTTTAGGTGCCAAACATTGAAAAAAATTGTCTCGATTTCAAACGAAAAATTTCGTAACTTTAGGCCTTAATGGGTTAAGAAGACAAATGAAAAATACGATATTTCAAACAGCCAAAAGGAAACTAGCACATTTCAAAACTTGAACGAATTAGTTATACCCTTTTATTTTTGTAGTTAAGTAGAACACATTTTTATGTAAATTACATATGTAAATTACATCTGACCTCATTATTCGAAATTTGAGAAAATTTTCTATCGATATCATAAGTTAGTTCTATTTTCTAAGAACATTCAAGTACTTTTATAACGAGTTAGCAAGTTAGCGATTGAGCTAAATAATACTACACAGCGGCTGCGCTAATATTTTTATATGATTTACTAAAAATTTAAGTTTTGGCTTTGTTTATCATAAACTGTCCGTATTACATGACCAAAAATAACTTTTGAAAGTTATGTGCTAGTTTTCGTTAGACATCACGAAAAATTATTGATTTTCGCAGAAAGATGCCAGATTTCGTTGAATAATAAATGCTTATGTTAGTTTGTTAGTCTGAGACAGCACGATTGAAAAGAGATCAAAACTCGAAAAAA
The DNA here is from genome assembly GCF_000599845.2 of Trichogramma pretiosum. Taxonomy (NCBI): domain Eukaryota; kingdom Metazoa; phylum Arthropoda; class Insecta; order Hymenoptera; family Trichogrammatidae; genus Trichogramma; species Trichogramma pretiosum. Next base: position 12,496 of record NW_019640838.1, on the reverse strand, counting down.
CTCGAACAGGAATCGGGTACCCGAAAAAACTCGGGTACCCGAAAATAACTCGAGTACCCGAAAATAACTCGGGTACCCGAAAATGCGGGTACTCGACTCGAACTCCAATATAAAACTCGACCCGATCGGGTCGAGTTTTTTCGGGTACTCGCACACCCCTAATATACACCCTCCCTTTCTATTCGCGGTTCGACTATTCGCGGTTTTTCATATGGATCCATAGGCTAGTTCATTGTTTTGCAATGTATATTGTTAATAGGTAATTAAAATCAAAATTATAAACTCTGTAATGCCGAATCGGCATTATTCGTGAGAGGTCGCCCGACGAATCATTGTCGGTCAAGACCGACTAATTGTAAATATAGTTATGATGATTCTGCATGATGTTTTCCTTTTTCTTATGTTATACTAGCGACCCCGTCGTGGCTTCGCCCACGTTCAATTTTTTCAACAAATTCGACTGCTTAAAAGATCTTAAACAGGCCACGTCAAGTGCGTAGTAGGAAATGTATAAGTTGAGTCCACACACTTGTAAAACTCGAATAGCGATAATAACACATTTACACATCAAATACGATGTATTCCGATTCACCGCGTGTAAAAAAAACAACTGCTTTCGGTCTTTTTTATAACCATTAACCGGGCAAGGGGCGAGCGAGCGCGCAAAGTGGTAAAATACGAAAAAAATTCTGAACTCAAAAATAAATAAGCAAATAATGGTTTTAAAATGATAGAAACCTGCGCAGTGGTACAATGAATACGTGGTAAAAATTTCAAGCCGATTGGACAAATAGTTTTTGAGATCATAAAGGACAAACAGACACCAACTTCGCTTTATCTTATGTTATATGTCGATGAGAGGACAATCGGATGAATGAAAATAGAAAGGCGAGCGTAAAGGTAGAAGTGTCGAAGCAAGGCCGGACAGTTACCACTGAACCGGTAAACGGCAAAGGCCGATATTGAGAACGAGAGTCTCGCGAATCGTGCTGTATCTCGTGTGCACGTGTTCGAATGTTACGCAGAGTAAGTGTAAGCACGAGGTAGTCTCGGAGACTACTTACGTCGAACCTACGTCGAGTGTGAGTGTTGCCGCGAGAGTGTTCGCTGAGCCCTTGGTCGAGGGGTGTGTGTGTGTGTGCGGGCTCGAGGGCGTGCGTGCGTGCTTGTGTGTGAGCGAGAGTGAACCATCTTGTCACCGCTGCAGAGGCAGCAAGGGTGGAGTTCAATCCGACGACGACGGTTTTGTTCCAGGGGCAGAACGAGCAAGCCAGGAGGAGTCAGCAGCCACCATCCGGACGAGCAGCCAGCCAACCAGTCCCCGGAGAAGCTCAAGACCAGGCAGTGAGCAACAGGGCATATTATTCTCGGCACGCTCGAACAGAGCTACGTTGTGACGACGGCCTTCGACGGCTCCGGTCTCTCTCTCCGAGACCAATGTAGTAGTTTTAGAATTGAATAAATTGTTATTATCACTTAGTGTTCAAATTGTAACGGTTGCGGACTTGGCGCTGGTGTGAGATAAAAGCTTGGTGGGAAAAATATGCGCGAAATTGCCGCGGCTTTTATTTCGATCCGTTGAATTTTCTTCAGTTGATCATAGTCATTCAGCAAAGCCGTTGGCATAGCCTTTTCGCCCTGGCCTGCCAAGCTCTGATTTCGCGACAGCGTCATCGCTTTTTGAGCCCAACTACTTACACTGTAACATTTTTAAGTCAAAAGTGTTTTAATACAATAAATTGTAACGTCCTACGACGAATAGCCTACGCCAAGGCAACCCGCCAATTCCGCGCTCTGACTTAACGCGCCTGCACGCACCGATCCGGCCTACAAGGCGTATTGTGGAAATATTCAAACTAAATACATTTTAAAATCAAAAAAATAGATTTCGATGTCTTACTTGTACATAGCTTGTAACTTGTAGTTCAACGCGCCGAGCAACCGTTACACATCTATATTTGGAGTTTTATTACTTTTCACACCTTTCTCCGGCTATGTGTTCACCGATAACACATCTTTCGACATCGAACTATCTCGATCTTATTTAACATGTAGTTTTTATGAATAACGTTTTAGGCTATATTGCTTAAACAAATTATGCCACGATGTAGTTGTAATTATTACTAAATATTAATTGTTGAGACGAGTACATCGATACCAAACTCAACCGCTTCCACAGTTAGATTCACTATAATAGCTGACTCAAGAGTCGCCGGATTATTTCATTACGATATGGTAAACATTGTTTTAACTATGAAAAATATCCTAAACATACATTAATAATAATCGCCAGAGGAACTAAATAAATAATTAAACGTTATTTGTTACATCTCTGTCGCCGTTCGACAGAGCTACTCATTATTATCAATTAAACATTATATTAATTTATGTTAACCATGTTCGAACCACAATTGTTCAATACATCAAATTTATAATCAACTTTACCATTGTACATTGTTGCATACGTATATTTAGTGTAACTAGAGTTACTTTTAAAATTTAAATTGCTAACGATTAATATCGACTCATACCTGAATTATACAATTAATTATTGCTTGCATAGCTAAGTATACGTGCGCAACAATTATATAAAATATTATTATCAATAATTGACAACTAGCTAAGTATTTATTTTACATTGTATATGAACAATCATTAACAATTATTAACAATCATTTTGTACTTAACTATGTATTAAGAGGTATCGGTGGTAAGGAAAATTTCCCTACAATCCTAATTTCCAACTCCCTTATTTTTACTAACTACGGTTTTCCAGCCTCTCCAATTTAAACATTTAAATCCTCCTTCCACTCCCTCCCACTACGAGTCCGTCGGCAGGTCCGCCTCGCTGATGGGACTTTCGTATAAATAGGCCATAGCTCGCCTAGTAAAACCATTCAATCATTCCGATCAGTCAAAATTCGATCTCCGAAATGTGAGCATCACGGCAATCGCTCCTTCTCAGAGCTAGTCTCCTCCGTTCAAATTTGAACTTATCCAACTCAGCCAACAACGACCTCATCTATTTTAAATAAATAGAAGGAAATAATAAACAAAAGTGAGTAACATATTTTATTCATCCTACTCTCCTCCGACTTCAATCTGTCGACTACAGTTCATTGCTGTAGTCTAGATTAGTCCTTTCCTTCGTAACTTTATCTTTTCGCTATAAGCAATAGTTAGTTATTGCTACAAGCAGCAGATAGTTACTTCTCTCCGACTTCAATCTGTCGACTGCAGTTCATTGCTGCAGCCTAGATTAGTCAAATCCTTCGTAACTTTATCTTTTCGCTACAAGCAATAGTTAGTTATTGCTATAAGCAACAGATAGTGTGACGGGGCACAAGGCATATAAGCGTCGCGCCGTGTATTTTAGCATAAGTCGCGCGAGCATGTGTGTGTGCGTGTATGTTTTCGCGACTTACAGGTCGTTTCGGCACGTGCGGCGGCGTACGCGTGCGAGAGAGACGGACTGCTGCGCATGAGCAGACGCGCCGACGCGCAATAGATCGTGGCAGAATAGCTCGAGCAAGCAACACGGAGACACGTGAGATACACGGCAGCTATTGAGTTTTGGAGGTTATCGAAAGATTAAAAGTGCGAAGGTAGAAGTGAAGAGCCACCGATTCTTGTGCTCGTAGTAGACAGCACAAATAAAGCCGACGCAGAAGTATAAGTGCGAGTTCGCCCGGGAGGGCTAGTTGTAGTGCGTGCCCGTGACAGAGTTGGCCAGTACGGCAAATCTCGCCCAGCCGGGCCTGTGCAAGTCAGTGCACCCGTGTGAGTGTCGCCCAGTAGGGCTCGTGCAAGTGAGTGCGCACGTGTGTACGCCGTTGGACATCGTCGCCCAGACGTGGGCACAGGAACGCACAGCTCCGTTGCACGTGACCATCGACGCCCGGACGAGGGCCGACCGCCAGTAAGGAAAGGAGCCGATCCAACGCCGAGGCGCCGAAGAATTGGGGTTAGTTTTTAAGATTATCCGAGAGTCGTTGGTCGACGCGACTGCCGGGTCGTGAGCGTGTGATTGCGTGTGTGTTCGAGCTCGGCTGACGAGTATCGCAGCGGCGATACGCAGCCAGCATTGTATTGGTGTGCGTGAGTACGTGGAAATCCGTGCCCGTGACATCAGAGCGGACCGCCCGCGACAAAGTATAAAACGCATCATCGAGACCACGGCGCTAGTGCCACGTCGCGTCGGTACACGTGCACTCGACATCGTCGCATAGATCGCGCGCGCAGGGGCCATATTGGCTCGGCCGATTAAGCTCGTATCACGGGATACGATAGACGCGAGCGCCGAACGCGCCCCTGGTGGGCAAAGTCGGAAGTAAAGTTGAGTCGAACTTGTGCCTCGTCGCTTATCATAGTAAGATATCGCCCGTTGGGCAATTTGAAGTGGTTTTTCGGCCAGTTGGGCCTTGGATTAAATAAAGTATTACATTTAATCGACATAATAGCCTAGTTATTTCGCGACCGTTCTTTTTCGCGGATTTCAGCATCAGTTGCAGGAGGTCAACGGTAAGCCAGCGAGTCTACAGCAAGCTCGCACTGACGACGGGCCCAATATCCCCTCTGGGAGTACTCGACCAGGTAAAGTGGTCCTATAGAAATTTATTCGACGGCAGGTGATTTGCTGCTTTCTCCCACCCCGGGGTCAGCCGTCCGTCGCAATAGTTACTTCCTCCGACTTCAATCTGTCGACTGCAGTTCATTGCTGCAGTCTAGATTAGTCAATCCTACGTAACTCCATCTTTCACCATAAGCGACAGATAGTTGCAATCCTTTCCGTTGACATCAATCAGTTTCTGACAGCTACTACCGCAGCACTGATTAGGTCATCCCTAAGTAACTTTATCTGTACGCGATCAGCAACAGATAGTTACCATCCCTTACCTTGACTTCCACTAGTCACCTCAAGCATGAGGACACAACCTCACGCTTTCGAGCCAATTACGACCTACAGTCGATAACATATCTCCTTCAATTTCAATCTACCTTACCGACACTACGCTTCTACGTAAGCAACCCGTCTAATTCAACCTTGATTCCGCTATTGATTAATCGGTGACTCAGAAGGCTAGTGGTTATTCGGCTGTGCCTAGACCAATAGATAAAGAGATCAACCGGCGTCATTACAAAATATTCATTGTTATTTCTTTTTGTTAAACGGAGTGCACGAATTTTATTAACGCCCGAAGTTCTACTCCACTGCCTAGCACGGTAACATTGGTAGCAGAGAGCGTGATTTTTTCACTACACTGGTAAAAGCAATATTATTTACCCAAAAAATAGCGGCAATTATTTGTTGACAGCGTAACGGCCCTCTCATCGAGGCAGAAGTTAGTCCGATTCATACGCAAACTCTTGAGAGAAGGTCTGTTTACTTTCTTTGAGCGCGAAAATGGATCTGGAAGCAGCACGTACGCTACTCGCTTACCAATTGAAATTGGGAACAAATATCGTCAATTTTTACGTAAATTCGACTACAAAAGTCAATGCGGAGAATCACACGCTGGAGCATTTTGAGGCCCGCCTGCAGTTGCTCGAAAGCTATTGGGAGAAAGCCATGCAAAAGCACGAAACGCTATTGCCGTACGAAAACCAACTAGCGACCGAGAGCTATTTTAAAAATGACTACTACTTGTCCATTGAGGCCAGATACATAGGGAACGCGGTCCAGGGACCGGCTGCACTACGTCTGCGAGGTCTCGAGATCGTCGAGTCGAACTTCGACGTTGCTTGGGACGTGCTACTGCGGCGCTACGATAATCAGAACATACGGCTGTTCAACGCACTAAAGCACCTTATCGAATTGCCGCGAGTGAAGGTGCGCTGCGCAGAAGATCTCACGGATCTGATTGATCGCTCCGAGGAGGCCGTGCGCTCCCTGACGGAGCTGCAATGCCCGGTGAAACTTTACGACAATTGGATTGTCCACTGCGTCGTGAGGAAGCTAGATGCAAACTCGCGTGAATCTTGGGAGATTTCGCGCGAGGAGACCCCGGAATTTCCGAAATACCAGGACCTCGTACGTTTTTTGGAGCGACGTATACAGACGCTCGAGCAGTCGAGAAATACGTCCGAACCTTTTGAATCTGCTTCTCAATCGCAAAAAACCGAGGTAGCAACCATCGTCGCATCCTCGCGAACAACACGCAAGTGGAGGATGCAAGAGATAATCGACCGAGGCCTCGCTGTGATCTCTGCCAGGGCAGTCATTGGCTGCATCGCTGCTTCAAATTCATCGCAATGTCCCCGCAACAGCGTGGGGAGGTCTGCAGAAGCAAGCGTTTATGCATGAACTGCTTGCATAAGTCGCACTCCATTGACAGATGTCCATCGGCATCGAAGTGCTTGATATGCCAGGGAAAGCACCACACGAAGCTGCACATCGAAAACAACAAGGTCAGTCGCTTAAGGAATAATGCCGAGGAAACCAGTTCAAGCGAGGGTGCTGCATCTGGCAATGGAGGAGACGAGGTCGGGATCAATACATTTGCCACACTCACAAGAGCAGATGCGCTTTTAGCTACAGCAATGGTGCTGGCCGTGGATGCGAACGGCCGGTCCATGCCAATTCGAGCTTTAATCGATCCATGTTCAGAGGGAAGTTTCCTTTCGCAGAGAGTCGCTAGTCAGCTGCACTTGCCGATCGGTCGGGTCTCGTTGGATGTCGTCGGGATGGGCGCCACGGTGTCGTCGAGAGCGCGTTCGGAGGTGAAGTGCGAGATCAGGTCGAGCCGATCGCCTGACTTCGCTCGAAAATGTTCGATGATCATTCTGCAGGAGCTGACGCGATTATTGCTGCAGAAGACGTTGAAAGTCGAAGATTTGCCTCATGTGAAAGGACCCACACTTTAATGTGCCGGGGAGAATCGATTGTGTACTTGGAGCGGACGCATATCAGTCGTTTATTCTTGACGGATTGAGAAAGGGCCCGGATAATGCGCATCGTTCAGTCGTCGCATCCAAGCACAATTAAGTGAACAGGGCACGAAGTGGTCATTTATCCCGCCGCGCGCTCCGCATTTTGGAGGGCTATGGGAGGCCGCAGTTCGCAGCTTTCAGCACCACTTCCACCGAGTGATCGGAGAAACAAAGTTGACGTTTGAGGAACTCGCAACACTGGCGGCACGAATCGAGGCGTGCTTGAACTCGCGGCCGCTGCGGCCACTCAGCAGCCAGCCCGAAGACTATGCCGCTCTTACCCCGGGCCATTTCCTGGTTGGATCGGCGCTTCTGGATTACCCCGAGCCGTTCGACGAAGGTGAAATTTTAAGCCTCACCGATCGCTGGAGGCTTTTGCGCGGTCTGCAAGATTCATTTTGGCGTCGCTGGCGAAAAGAAGTCCTTTCGCAGATGCTGCAGCGCAATATGTGGACCGACGTTCGAAGGAGCCTCAAGCCGGGTGATATGGTCATTATGCGAGATGAGTTGTGCCCGCCTTCAACCTGGCCCTTGGCACGCGTCGAGAAGGTTCACTTGGGAGCTGACGGACTGGTGCGAGTCGCTACGATTAGGACGTCGGACTCACGATTCACGCGTCCCATAGTCAAGCTCATCAAGCTGCCAACCGATCTTGACCTCAAGAGTGATTCTCAGCCTGAGGTCAAGAAAAACTAGTTTTAAGTGTATTTTTTTGTAAATTTATGTTTAGTTCGATCACTTATTATTATGTATTTTTTTTCTCTATTTGTTCTATTCTCTATGCAATTACATTTTTTTGATTCATTTGTTTTGACGCTGCTGTGCGTCAATGCGGGCGGTATGTTCAAATTGTTACGGTTGCGGACTTGGCGCTGGTGTGAGATGAGAGCTTGGTGGGAAAAATACGCGCGAAATTGCCGCGGCTTTCATTTCAATACGTTGAATTTTCTTCAGTTGATCATAGTCATTCAGCAAAGCCGTTGGCATAGCCTTTTCGCCCTGGCCTGCCAAGCTCTGATTTCGCGACAGCGTCATCGCTTTTTGAGCCAAACTACTTACACTGTAACAGTTTTAAGTCAAAAGTATTTTAATACAATAAATATTCATTGTTATTTCTTTTTGTTAAACGGAGTGCACGAATTTTATTAACGCCCGAAGTTCTACTCCACTGTCTAGCACGGTAACACTTACAAGGAGACCACCCCAACTCCGGGTCATGGATCTGATCCAAACTCATAGAGGGTACTTTGGGCACCTAGAAAACATACCACACCATATCAACAAGCAGATTTGAACAGATTGGATTTGAATTCGCTCAAGAATAGAGAAATTGTTTATTACAGTGATTTCTTGGAGCCAATGTTTGTTGATATGGTGTGGTATCATCATGAAGCCACACTATCACTCAAGATTAAATAAAATTACTCTAATTGAGTGTCAAGAGATGGTGAAGAAGGATCAACAACAAGAGTTTGTATTTTACAAATATTTTTAATTATATTGTAGACGTAAGTGCATATTGGCGCCTGTTTTGGCTCTAATTTGATCGCTTTTGTCAGATTTTGACAGTTAATAACTAAAGCTGGATTAGTGAATCTTTTTCAATGTGTTCAGGATATGAAAGAGAGTTAGTTCAAGTATATTGAGGGAGCTTGAACTTGATTTCATATGCATGAAGACATTAAGTGATGATAGAAGGGGGTTTTTTACATATAATTAATATTTAAATGTAGCATGTGCATTATACTTCTTCCAGGGGCCTATGAGATCAAACTAGACCTACTGGGCATGTTTTATTAACAAGAAATTTAGCTTTCTAAGTTTTGCTGGTCATTGATAATGCCCTGAGCCATCCTGAGTCAATACAAACCGCTCACCCTGACATTGAAATTCTCTTTCTTCCTCCAAATACAACTGCTTTGCTTCAACCAATGGACCAAACCGTTATCGCAACTTTTAAAAGTTACTATTTGAGACGAATAATGAAAAGAATTTTACAAGTTGTTACCACGCAAACCGATAGCCACGACCCGACTCAAGCAGTCAAGCAGTTTTGGAAAGATTTTAATATTTTACATTCGATCACTCTACTTTCGGAATCATGGAATGAAATAAAAGATTCCACCTTAAATGCAAGCTGGGGTAAATTATTACCTGCTGTTGTAAACACTCCTGGAGAGCCCCTGGAAAATGTTAAAATCATTGTTCAACAAACGATAGAGATTGGAGCAGAAATTGGTGGTGTAGGATTTGCCGATATCAATGCTCCAGAAATAATCAGTCTTATTTTACCGAGCGAACAAAATTTAAGCATTGATGAAATCGATGAGTTGATAACAGAACAAAATGACTGACTGAAGAAAAAGATGAAAAGGAAGAAGAAGCTGAATCTTTCATTATGAAGAAAATCGCGCATATTTTTACTTCGATGCAAAATCTTACAGACGAAGTTACATCCGAAGATCCAATTGTAGTCCGCAGCATGAGGTTCAAGTACAATTGCGAAAATGCCATCTCCGTTTATCAAGAATTATAAAAAGATAGTATGAGAAAGATGAAGCAGGCTCGATTAACCGATTATTTTAATTGATTTCAATACAAAAATAAAAACCTGTTGACCTGTAGAAAAGTCTTGTATTTTGTCACGCGGGGATGCCGTTAGCAGTTATTCGCGGTTTCCGTATTCGCGGCCTTCTTACAGAACGTAACTACCGCGAATACGGAGGGCCTACTGTACTTTTATTTTTCGCTCTTCTCGACAATCCATAGTATTACCCATCACTTGACATAACTACGTATTAACCTAGTGTAAGAATTACATTTCTGTTTCACTCTTATAATGCCTTTCGCGTGTATACAACGTACTTTCATTACTTCTCGCCATTAAAATGGAATTATTACATTCAAAACAGTAAGAAAGTGATAGTGTTGATGAAAATTCTCTGAAACAACCTGAAAAGACTGCGAATTTAAATGTAAACTACATTTATTTTATTATAATTTACACACTTTCACTTGAACCCATCAGTATTGATATGCTACATTTAACTTTTACATTTTATACTTTTATAACCACAATAACCGATCAAACACGCCTTCAATTTCTCATTTTTACGAACTCGCAACATTTTGGGCTCTTTATTTTTCTAAATTTAGGCATACAAGCTGATGATGTTTTACCGTTTTTCATTATTAATTGTGTACGTAATGAACAATTTTTTCCACCCACAGGCTAAAATCACAGATGCGGTTTCTGCGATTGTTAAAAAAGAAGCGACTGTTGCTCTAAAAACAATTACAGAAGTACATATTTACTGCATTTGCTATTTATTAATATAAATTTCAATTCATGACTACCCTTTCTTATTTTAGCAACAACAAAATTCCTCCAATGCCGATATAACCACAACCGAAATTGCTATTCCGACAACAGTAGCTGGAATTCCAACAACAGTACCTTGCCACGCTCCATATTCACAGCAAAACCTTTGTGTGAATATCAAATACATTTATTAATACATCTTACTCCCTACATACCATATTTTGTAACCCTACATGTTCACACCATTAATTGCCTGCATTCATATCAATGCTTATATGACTTAATTATTTCGATACGACCATACTATAGTTTTGAAATATTTTTGCATTATTATTTATAAGATATTATTTATAATTATTGTTAGAATTTTATATTCCAGTGCCACAAAATAAAACACAAACACCCCCCTCAATGTATCCGACAATTGCAGTGCAATTGCTGTAAATGTATCAAGCAACATAAATTAATACCCAAAACACAGGTATATCATTTTTTTACATTTTATTATTATCTTAACTATGACAATCGTAAATGTATTTCATATTTTTCCATAACGTGAGGTAACGTAAGGTAACGTAAGGTAACGTGAGTTAACCTTTGATAACGTGTGGTAACGTAAGGTAACCTTAAATAACGTGAGGTAACGTGAGGTAACGTAAGGTAACGTGAGGTAACGTTAGGTAACGTGAGGTAACCTTAAGTAACGTGAGGTAACGTAAGGTAACGTGAGCTAACGTGAGATAACGTTAGGTAACGTGAGGTAACGTGAGGTAACCTTAAGTAACGTGAGGTAACGTGACGTAACGTAAAGTAACTTGCAGTAACGTGAAGTAACAAGCTGTAACGTGAAGTAACGTGAGGTAACCTTTAATAACGTGTGGTAACGTGAGGTAACCTTAAATAACGTGAGGTAACGTGAGGTAACGTAAGGTAACGTGAGGTAACGTTAGGTAACGAGAGGTAACCTTAAGTAACGTGAGGTAACGTAAGGTAACGTGAGGTAACGTGAGATAACGTTAGGTAACGTGAGGTAACGTGAGGTAACCTTAAGTAACGTGAGGTAACGTGACGTAACGTAAAGTAACTTGCAGTAACGTGAAGTAACAAGCTGTAACGTGAAGTAACGTGAGGTAACGTAAAGTAACTTGCAGTTACGTGAAGTAACGTGCCTAACGTTAAATAACGTGAGGTAAAGTGAGGTAACGTAAAGTAACGTGCCGTAACGTAAAGTAACGTGAAGTAACGTCAGGTAGCCTCAAGTAACGTGAGGTAACGTGAGGTCACCTTAAGTAACGTGAGGTAACGTGAGGTTACTCTAAATAACGATAGGTTACGTCAGGTAATTTTGAGTAACGTGAGGTAACGTAGGGTAACGTGAGGTAACCTTGAGTAACGTGAGGTAACGTAAGGTAGCCTTAAGTAACGTGACGTAACGTAAAGTAACTTGCAGTCACGTAAAGTAACGTGCCTTAACGTGAAATAACGTGAGGTAACGTGAAGTAACGTAAGGTAACGTGAGGTAACGTAAGGTAACGTGAGGTAACCTTAAGTAACGTGAGGTAACGTGACGTAACGTAAAGTAACTTGCAGTAACGTGAAGTAACAAGCTGTAACGTGAAGTAACGTGAGGTAACGTAAAGTAACTTGCAGTTACGTGAAGTAACGTGCCTAAAGTTAAATAACGTGAGGTAAAGTGAGGTAACGTGAGATAACGTTAGGTAACGTGAGGTAACGTGAGGTAACCTTAAGTAACGTGAGGTAACGTGACGTAACGTAAAGTAACTTGCAGTAACGTGAAGTAACAAGCTGTAACGTGATGTAACGTGAGGTAACCTTTAATAACGTGTGGTAACGTGAGGTAACCTTTAATAACGTGAGGTAACGTGAGGTTACGTAATGTAACGTGAGGTAACTTGCAGTTACGTGAAGTAACGAGCTGTAACGTGAAGTAACGTGAGGTAACGCGCGGATTGAGATATCGAGTAGAGGAAAACATTGGAAAGAAGATGAGATACAATTGCTTGCGAAGGAGGAGGCGCGGGCGGCTATTGATGGAGTTCACTTCATCAATAAGCACCTCTGCCGACGCTTTAATGTTGATCTTGTGAGGGTCCAAGGCCTTCGAAGGAAAGACACCTATAAGCAGATGGTACGTGACTACAAAGCCGTGCTGCAGGCCTCAAGTGACGCAAATGATAATACCTTAGCGTCCTCCTCATCTTCTAGCGTAGAGGTCATCGTTAC